>NC_135325.1:42640874-42940874 GCF_048772815.1 Callospermophilus lateralis
AACCCTAAGTGTAACACTAACCCTAAACTTAACCCTAACCCTAATATTAAACCTAACAGTAACCCTAACCCTTACCCTAAACCTAACCCTAAAACTTACACAAACCATTACCCTAACCATAACCCTCACTCTATCCTATCTCTAAGCCTAACCCTACCCAATCCCTAACCCTAACCCTAACCCTACCCTAACACTAAAATTAAACTTATGTTTAACTCTAACTCTAACCCTAACACTAACACTAACCTTAACCCTAACCCTATATCTAAGTTGAACACTACCCTTGTCCTAACCTAACACTAACCCTAAACCTAACCCTTAAACTAAACTTAACCCTAACCCTAAACCTAAATCTGAACCTAACACAAAACCTAACCATAACACTTACCCTAACCTTACCCGAAACATAACACTAACCCTAACCTGAATCCTAACAGTAACCATAAACCTAACTAGAACCCCAACCCTAACACAAACACAAACCCTAAACCTTACCCTAACACTAAACATAACCCTAATACTAAACTTAAATTAAACCCTAACACTAACCATAAAACTAACTCTAATTTTCACCCTAACCTTATACTTAACACTAACCCTAACACTAACCCTAACCCAACCCAAACACTAATGCTAACCCTAACTCTAACACTAACCCTATCCCTAACACTAACACTAACCCCAACCCTAACATGAACCCAAACCCTAAGCTAATACTAACCCTAACACTAACACTAACCCTAACCCTAAACCTAAAAATCAACCTAACCCTAAACCTAAATTTAAGCTTAACCCAAAAAGTAACCCTAAATATAACCCTAACACTAACACTCACCTGAACTTAACCCAAATCCTAACACTAACCCTAAACCTAACCCTACAACTAACTTTAATCCTTATTTTAACCATAAACTTAATCCTAACCCGAACCCTAAGGATAACACAAACCATAAACATAACCCTAAAACTAAACTTAACCCTAACCCTAAACCTAAATCGAAACCTAACACAAAACCTAACCATAACACTTACCCTAACCTTACCCGAAACATAACACTAACCCTAACCTGAATCCTAACAGTAACCATAAACCTAACTGGAATCCCAACCTTAAAACAAACACAAACCCTAAACCTTACCCTAACACTAAACATAACCCTAATACTAAGCTTAAATCAAACCCTAACACTAACCTTAAAACTAACTCTAATTTTCACCCTAAACTTATACTGAACACTAACCCTAACACTAACCCTAACCCAACCCAAACACTAATGCTAACCCTAACTCTAACACTAACCCTATCCCTAACACTAACACTAACCCCAACCCTAACATGAACCCAAACCCTAAGCTAATACTAACCGTAACACTAACCCTAAAATAAACCCTAACACTAACACTAACCCTAACCCTCAACCTAAAAATCAAACTAACCCTAAACCTAAATTTAAGCTGAACCCAAAAAGTAACCCTAAAAATAACCCTAACACTAACACTCACCAGAACTCTAACCCAAATCCTAACACTAACCCTAAACCTAATCCTACAACTAACTTTAATCCTAATTTTAACTGTAAACTTAATCCTAACCCAAACCCTAACAATAACACAAACCCTGAACCTAACCCTAACACTAAATTTAATCTTAATCCTAACCGTAAACTTAATCCTTACCCGAACCCTAACGATAACAAAAACCCTAATGCTAGCCCTAACTCTAACCCTAATCTAACCCTAACCCTAACTTTAACCCTAATTTACTCTTAACCCTAACCGTAAAATTATTTCTAACCCTAAAACTTACATTAACCCTAAACCTAACCCAAACCATAACCCTAACCCTAAACCTAACTCTAAATTTAACTCTAACACAAACCATTACCCTAAACTTACTCTAGCCTAACCCTAACCGTAAGCCTAACCCTAACCCTAACAATAACTTTAACCCTAACTCAAATTCTAACCTTAACCTTAACACTCTAACCGTTACGTTAACCCTAAACCTAACCCTAAATCTAACACTAGCCGTAAACCTAACCCTAACACCAACCCTAAACCTAACACTAATCCTATCTCTAATCCTAACCCTAACCCTAACCATAACACTAACCCTAACACTAAACCTAAGACTAACCCTAACACTTACCCTAACCGTAGCCATAACTTTAACACTTACCCTAAGACTAAAACAAACCCTAACCCAAATCATAACCCAAAATGTAACCTAAACCTAACCCTAACTCTTACCTAACCCTAACCCTAAACCTAAACCTATCACTAACACTAACAATAACCCTAAACCGAATCCTATCACAAACCGTAACCCCAACCCTAACACTATCACTGACCCTAAACCTAAACCTAACACTAACCCTAAAACTAACACTAACTGTAACCCTAAATCTAAACCTTTTTTTAAAGAGAGAGAGAGAGAGAGAGAGAGAGAGAGAGAGAGAGAGAGAGAATTTTTAAATATTTATTTTATACTTTTCAGTGGACACAACATCTTTGTTTGTATGTGGTGCTGAGGATTGAACCTGGAGCACTTGCATGCCAGGCGAGCATGCAACCGTTCGAGCCACATCCCCAGCCCCCTAAATCTAAACTTAATCCTATTCATAATCCTAACCCATACCCTAAACCAATCCTAACACAACCCCTAAACCTAACCCTAAACCTAACACATATCCTAACCTTAACCCTAACACTAAACTTTACATTAACCTTAAACCTAACCGTACCCCTAAATCTAAACATAATCCTGTATGTATCTCTAACCCTAACCTAAACCAAAAACCTAACACAACACCTTAACCTAAAACTAGAACTTACACAAACCCTAACCCTAACACTGACACTAACCTTAACACTAACGTAATCCAAAGCCTAAACCTAACTCTTGAAAAAACCCTAACCTTAACCCTAATCTTTACCCTTACACTAAACCTAACACTAAACCTAACCTTAAACCTAACCCTAACCTTAACCCTAAACCTAACACTTACCCTAAACCTAATCCAAAACCTTAACCCTAAAACTAACCCTAACATGAATCCTAAGCCTAACCCTAATCCTAAAACTAACTCTAACACTAACCTTAACCCTATCCCTAGCACTAACCCTAACCCTATCCCTAGCACTAACCCTAACCCTATCCCTAGCACTAACCTTATCACTAACCCTAATGCAAACCCAAACACTAACACTAACACGAACCCTGACGCTAGCCCAAATCCTAACCGTAACTGTATCCCTAACATTAATCCTAACCCTAACACTAACCATAACCCTAACCCTAACACTAACCCTAACCCAATCCTAACCCGAACGATAACACTAACCCTATCCAAACCCTATCACTAACAGTAATACTGACCAAAACCCTAATCCTACCCATAAACCTAACCTTACACTAACTTTAATTTAACCCTAAATCAAAACATAACACTAAGCATAACACTAACCCTAACGCAAACCCTAACACTAACCCTAAACCTAACCCTAAACCTAGCCCTAATCCTAAGCCTAATTGTAACCTAACTCTAAATTTAACCCTAAACCTAATATAAACTGTAAATCTTACCCTAATCCTTACCATAACACAAAAACTAACCCTAACCTTAACACTAAACCTAAGTCTAACCCTAAACTTAAAACTAACCATAACCCTAACACTAAACCTAACCCTAACCCTAACCCTAAAACTAACCCTTACCCTATCGCTAACCCTAACATTAACCCTAAGCATAACCCTAACCTAAACCCTAACAACAAACCTATACTTAGCCCGAAAACTCATACTAAAACTTATCCTAACATAAACCCTAACTCTAATCCTAACATTAAACCTAAACCTAACACTAATGCTAACCCTAACTCTAATGCTAACCCAAACAAAACCCTAAGATGAACACTAAACCTAACCTAAATCCTAACACTAAAACTAAACTTAAACTCAACCCTGACACTAAACCTAATCCTAAACCTCACGCTAATTCTAACCATAATCCCAAACCTAACCCTAATCCTAACCCTAACACAAACACTAAAACAAACCATAAGTTAATCCTAAACCTATCCCTAAACTTAACATTAACACTAATCCAAATCCTAACACAACCACTAACCCTAAACCTAACCCTTACTCTAAAAGTAACCCTAACCCTCACCTTAACCATAACACTAACTTTAACCATATCCCTAACAATAATTCTAAACATAAACATAACCCTAACCCTAACCCTAACACTAACACAAAACCTACACCTAACCATAACCCTAACCATAACACTAACCATAAGCCTAACCCTAACACTACTCTAAACCTATTACTAAACCTAACACTATCCTTAACCCTAACCCTAACTCAAACAGTAAAACCAAACCTAAACCTAACCATAACACTAACACTCATGCTAAACATAACCTTAACATAAACCATAACACTAACCCTAACACTAACCTTAACTGTAAACATAACCCTAACCTTAACACTAACACTAACACTAAACTTATCCCTAACCCTAACCCTGACACTAACTGTAACCATACAACTAACCCTAACACTAACCTTAACTCTAACTCTAATGAAAAGTTTAACTCTAACCCTAACCCAAACCCTAATCCTAACTGCCCTAACGCTGACCCAAAACCTAACCCTAAATAAAATCCTAATGTTAATTCTAACACTAAACCTACCCCTACCCCTAACAACAACCCTAACCCTTACCCTATCCATAACCATAACACTAAACCTAAACCTAACCCTAACCCTAACACTAACCCTAAATATATTTCTAAATCTAACACTCTACCTAAGCTTAACCCTAACTGTAACCCTAACACTAACCTTAACCTTAACCCTAACATTAATCCTAACTCTAACTAACACTATCACTATGATGACACTTAACCCTAACTCTAATAATAACCCTAACCCTAACCCTAACCCTAAAACTAAATCTATATCTAATCCTAAAAATATTCCTAACCTTAACCGTGACATTAACCCTTGCACTAACTCTAACTCAAATCTTAACACTAATCACTAACCACAACCCTAACCCTAACCCCAACCCCCACACAAACCCTAACACTAACACTAACCCTAATCTTAACCCTAATCCTACCTGTAAACCTAACCTAACCCTTGCCCTAAACCTAACCCTAACAGCAACCCTAACCCTAACCATAACCTTAACCTAAACCTAATCCTTAACCTAAACCTAAACCTTACCCGAACCTGAACAGTAACCCTAACTCTAAACTTAACCATAAAACTAGCCCTAAGAGAAAGCCTTATCCTAACCATAACTTTAAACGTAAGCCTAACCCTCCCTAACCCTATCACTAATGTCAAAACTAACCCTAATACTAACACTATGCTAACTTTAAATCTAACCCTAAACCTAAAACAAACTCTAAGTCTTGCCCAATCCTTAACCCTAACACAAACAATAACCCTAAACCTAAAACTAAACCTAACTCTTACCCTAAACCTAATACTAACCTTAACACTAACCCTAACCCTAACCATAACCCTAACTGTAACACTAAACCTAAGCCTAGCCCTATCCCTTGCACAAAACCGAACCTAACCCTAACCCTAATACTAACTCTCACCCTAGTCCTAACTGTAACCCTAACCCTATGTCTAACCCTAACAAAAAACCTAACCCTAATCCTAACCCTAACTAAAAATCTAACCGTAACACTAAACCTTTCCCTAACACTAAACCTAAACCTAACTCTAACCCTAACACTAACCGTAACCCTAACACAAACCCTAATGCTAACCATAACCCAATCCCCAACCTAACCCTAACCCTCACACTAACCAACACTTACCCTAACCCTAACCCTAACCCTAACCCTAAAACTAACCCTAAAACTAACCTTAACCCTAATCTAACGATAACCTAACACTAACCCAACCCAAAACTTAATCCTATATCAAACCCTAACACAAACCTTAACTCTAACCCTAACCCGAACCTAACCTTAACCCTAACTCTAACCTGATCCTAAATGTAACCGTATCCCTAAATCTAACCTTAACCTTCACCCTAACAGAAACCCTAACAGTAACCCTAACCCTAATCCTAACACTATCTCTATCTGTAACTGTAACCCTAACCCTTACACTTACCCAAATCCTAATCCTAAGCCTAACTGTAACCCTAACCCTAACCCTAAGATGAACCCTAGACTTTATTCTAACCCTAACACTATCCTTAAAAGTAAACTTAACCCTATTCCTAATAAAAACACTAACTCTTACACTAATCGTAACCATAACCATAACACTAACCCTTACCCCAACCCTAAACCCTATCACTAAAACTCACCCCAGACATATCCCTAAACCTATCACTAACCCTAACCCTAATCCTAAACTTACCTCTAACACTACCAATAACCATAATTCTAACCCAAAAGTAACAGTAACACTACCCCTAAACCTAAATCAAACTATAAACGTAATAGTAAACCTACCCCTAAAGCTTACCCTAACACTAAACTTAACCCTAAATGTAAACCCAACACTAAACCTAAACCGAACCCTAACCCTAACCGTAACACTAATCCTCACCCTACGCCTGACAATAACCTTAAACATATTCCGAACTCTAACACTATCCATAAACTTAATCCTAACATTAACCCAATTACTAAACTTAAACCTAAGCCTAACCCTAACCGTAGTCCTAACCCTTACTTAACCGTAACCATAACCCTTACACTAGCCCTAACCCTAACCCTAATACTAAGCCTAAATCAAAGCCTTAGCCTATCACTAACCCTTACCCTAACCCTAAACCTAACACTAACTCTAACCCTAATCCTAACACTAACCCTAATCCTAATCATAATCATAACTCTAAACATAACACTAACCCTAACCCTAAACATAACGTAACACTAAGGCTTAATTTAACCCTAAACTTTAGTCTAACCGTAAACCTACCTGTAATTCTAACCCTAAACCTAACCCTTACAAAAATCCTAACCCTAATCCTAACCCTAATCCTAACTTCAAAACAAACCCTAATACTAATCCTAAACATATCCATAACCCTAACACTAAAGCTACCAAACCCTAACCATAAATATTAACCTTAACCTAACACTAACCCCAACCCTAACAATAACCCTAACCCTAACCCTAAAACTAATATTAACCCTAAACCAACCATACCATATCACTAACCCTAACCCTAACACTAAAGCTAAATTTAATACTAACCCTAACCCTAACAATAAACCTCAACCTATTCCTAAACCTAACATTATTTCTAAACCTATCCCTAAACCTAACCTAAACACTAATCTGAAAACTAAGTTTAACCCTAACACTAACCCTAACCATAACACAAACCCTAAAACTAACCCCAAACTAACCATAAACCTAACTCTAATCGTTCTTGTAAACCTAACCCAAACAGTAACCCTAAACCTAACACAAACCCTAACACAAACCCTAACACTAACCCTAACTTAACACAAACCAAAACCTAACACTAAAACTAATGCCTATCCTAAAACTAAACATAACACTAAACCCAACCATAAGACTTTCCCAAAACCCTGAATCTTACTTTACCCAAAATCTAACCCTAACCCTAAACCTAAGCATAACAATAACACAGACAAAAAACCTAAACCTAACCATAACCCTAACCCTAACACTAATGTAAACATAACAGTAACCCGAACACTAACCCTAACCCTAACAGTAATGTTAACCCTAACACTAACCCTTAACGTAACCCTAACGCTAACCCTATCTCTAACCCCAAACTAACCGTAACACTAACCCTAACCGTAACCTTAACACTAAATTTCAACCTATCCCTAATTAAACTATTGCTAACCCTAAACCTAACACTAACCATAAACTTAACCCTAACCATAACACTAACACTAATGCTAAACCTAATCCTAACACTAACACTAACCATAATCCAACCCTAATACTAACTCTAAAACTAACCCTATCACTAACCAGAGTGCAAACCTAAACACTAACACTAACCCAAAACATAACCCTAATCCTATATGTAACTCTATTCTTGCACTACCCCTAACAGTAAAACTAACCCTAAACCTAACCCTAACCCTAACCCTAACACTAATGATAAAACCTAACCCTAACTCTAACACTAACCATAATGCAACCCTAACACTAACCCTAAAACTAACCCTATCACTAACCAAAGTGCAAACCCCAATACTCACACTAACCCAAATCCTAACCCTAATCTTATATGTAACCCTATTATAGCACTAATTCTAATACTAATAATAACCCTGACACTAACACGAAAACTAATCCTAGCACTAACTCTAACCCTAACCCAAACCATATCCCTAATCCTAACTTTAACCCTAAACCTAACCCTAACCCTAAACCTAATAAAAGTTCTAACTCTCACCCTAAACCTAACAGTCACACAAACATTAACCTGAAACCTAACACTAAATCTAATCCTAATTTTAACCCTAAACCTAACACTAAAACTAACTTTAACCATAACCCTAACCCTAAACATAACACTCAACCTAAATTTAACCCTCACCCTAAGCATAACCATAACCCTAACCCTTTTCCTAATTGTAACCCTAACAATAACTCTAACCCTAAACCTAACACAAGCCCAAAGTTCAACCTTAACCATAACACTAAAAAAAACACTAATCCTAATCCTAAAACTTACCTTACCAAAATTCTAACCCTAAACCTAACACTAACCCTAAACCTAACCCTAACTCTAATCCTAACACTAAACCTAAGCCTAACCATAACCCTAACGCTAACAGTGAACCTAAATCTAACCATAAACCTAACACTAACCCTAACCATAACCCTAACCCTTACGCTAACCCTAACACTAACGCTAAACTTTACATTTACCCTAACACTAACCCTAACACTAACCCTAACCCCAATACTAACAGTAACAGTAACCCTAACCCTAAAACAACCTGAACAATAACCCTAAAATTTACTAAAACGGTAACACTAACCCTAACCGTAACCTTAACCCTAACACTAACTCTAACACTAACTCAAACCTAACGCTGATTCTAACTGTAAACCCAACCCGAACCTTAAACCTAACGTTAACACAAACACAAACCCTAAAACAAACACTAAAACTAACTGAAACCCTAAACCTAAACCTAACCCTAACACTGACCCTAACCCTTGCTCTAACCATAATCCTAACCATAACACTAATCCTAACACTAAAACTAACTCTAATCCTAACCATAACAGAAAACCTAACTGTAACCCTAAACCAAACCCTAACACTAACCATAAGCATAACCCTAACACTAAACCTAACGGTAACCCTAACACTAACACTAACTCTAACCCTTAACACAAAACTAATCCTAAACTAAACCCTAACCCTAACACGAACCCTAAGTCTAACCCTAATTTTAACCCTAACACTAATAATAATCATAACCCTAACAATAACCCTACTCCTAAAACTAACAGTAAACCTAATCTTACCCCTAACCTTAACAATAACACTAACTCTAACTCTAACACTTACCGACCGTAATCCTAACACTAAACCTAACCCTAATTCCAACCCTAAATGTAACCCTAATCCTATTCAGAACCCTAACACTAACCCTAACCCTATCCCTAACAAAATCCTACCTCTAAACTTAACCCTAACACAAATCCTAACCCTATCCCTAACACTAAACCCAACTCTAACCCTAACCCTAACTCTAACCCTAACACTAAAACTAACCTTAACTCTAACACTAACTTTAACACTAACCCTAAACCTAACCATTACAATAACCCTATCCCTAACCCTAACACTCAATTAAATCTATTTCTAACCCTAACACTATAATTAATCCTAAACCAAACCCTAACACAAACACTAACATTAACATAACCTCAAATCTAACCTTAACACTCACCCTAACCCCCAACCCTAACAATAACACTATACGTAACACTAACCCTAACACTAAGACTAACCCTAATCCGAACCCTAACACAAACTCTAATTCTCACACTAACACTAATCCTAACCCTAATCCTGACACTTACCTTAACCCTAACACTAACCCTAAACTTAACATTATCCCTAACCCTAAAATAACCCCAACCTTAACCCTAACCCTAACCCTAAACTTAAACCTAACCATAACCTGCATTCTAACACTAACCCCAACACTAACCCTAACAGAAAACTTAACACTAACATTAACCCTAAAACTATTCCAATCCTGAATGTGAATGTAACCCTAACAATAACCTAAACCTAATCCTAAGTCAAAACCTGAACTTAACCCTAACACTAATCCTAACCTTAACCCTAAACCTAAATCCCACCCTTACCCTAAAATTAACCTTAACCCTAAAGTAAACCTATCACTAATCTTAACCCAAACCTTAACACTAATCTTAAAACTAACAAAATCTTAACTCTAATACTAATTATAGCACAAATCCTAAACCTAATCCTAACCCTAAAACTAACTCTAAACCTATCCCTAACCCAAACAGTATAATAAACCCTAACCCTAACCCTAACACAAACACTAACACTAAAACCTAACCCTAAACCAATAACTCACCCTAACCCTAAACCTAACACTAACATTCATCATAAATCTTACCGTAATACAAACACTAATTCTAACCCTAACACTAACCCTAACCCTAAACTTAACCATAACACGAACCTTAAGCTTAACCCTAACCCTAACTCTAAAACTAACACTAACTCAAACCTAAACTTACATGCAACCCCTAAACCTAACCCTAACCCTAACACTAACATTAACCCTAATCCAAACCATAGCCGTAACTACAACAGGAACCCTAAATCTAACCTAATCCTAACACTAAGCCTAACACTTAACTTAAACCTAATCCTAACACCAACACCAACCATAACACTAACCCTATCCCTAACAATAAACCTAACCCCAAAGCTAATCCTATCACTAATTCTAACCCTAAAAATAATTCCATACACAACATTAAACTAACCATAACCATAACCCTAACCTTAAAAGTAACACTAACCCTAACTCTACCCCTAACCCTAACATTAACTCTAACTCTAAACCTAAGCATATCCTATAACTAAACCTAACCCCTAATTCTAACCCTAATTCTAACCCTAATCTTATCGTAACCCCAAACTAAAACAAAAACCCGAACCTTTTTCAAATCCTAACACTAACCCTAATCCTAATTAAGCCTAACCATAACACTAGCCCTAACAATAAACCTAGTGCAAAACCAAACACTAACACTAACCCGAACCCTAGCCCTGATCCTACACGTAACCCTATTTTAGCACTAAACCTAAGCCTAACACACACCCTAACCTAACACTAACACTAACACTAAAACTAACCCTAACCCTAACACTAACCCTTACCCAAAACGCCATCGCTTATCCTAGATTCATCCCTTCCCCTAACTCTAACTCTACGCTAAACCTAACACTAAACTAACACTAACCTAATACTAAACCCTAACATAACCTTTACCCTAACAATAACACTAACCTTAACTCTAACACTAACACTATCCATAAACATAACCCTAATCCTAATCATAAAACTAACTCTAAGCCTAACCGTAACCTACACTAACTAAACCTAACACTAATCCTAACACTAACACTAACCTTAAACTAACTCTTACCCAAACCTATCCTAACACTAACTCTAACCCTAACACTAATCAAAACCGTAATTGTAAATCTAAACATAACCCTAAAAGTAACCTAACACAAAAGCTAACCTTATTCCTACAACTAACCCTAAACTTAACCCTAACACAAACCCTAACCCTAATTTTACACGAACACGAATTCTAACCATTACCCTAAAGCTAATCCTAAAACTTAACCTAATCCTAATCCTAAACTTGATCTTAACAGCAAAGTTAAACCTAACCATAACACTAACCCCAACATTAACGCTAATTCTAACAAAAATTTAACCTTAAACTAACCCTAAACCTAACCCTAACCTAAAACAAACCCTAAAGTTAACCCTATCACTAACTCTATCCTTTATCCTAACACTAACAGTAACCCTAACCCTAACCTTACCACGAGCCCTAACCTTCACCCTTATGCTAACCATAACCATGACAGTAACACTAACCCTAACCCTAACCCCAACTTTATTTTAATCATTAACCTTAATGCTTACACTATACCTGACACTAACACTAACCCTAACCCTATCTCTAACACGAACCCTAATGCTAAATCTAACCCTAACCATAACACTAAACCTAACACTAACCCTAACCCAAATCCTAACCCTAACACTAACCCTAAGCTAACCCTTAACCTAAGCCTTACCCTAAAAACAACCGTAACACTAAATTTCACCCTAACTCTAACCCTAAACCAAACTCTGCCCCTAACCCTAACCCTAACACTAACCCTGAAACTTACTATAACCTAACCCAAACACTAATGCTCAACCTAACTGTAATCCTAACACTAATCCTAACACTAATCCTAACACTAAATTTAAACTGAACACTAAAACTAACCCTAACCCTAACATGGACCTTAATTGTATTCCTAACCTTAACCTAACCCTAACTTTAACATAACCCCAATCCTAATATTTAACCGAACACTAATCGTAACTCTAATCCTAAGGCTAACCCCAAAACTAACCCTAATTCTAAGCCTACACTACTACTAATTTTAACCATAACCCTAACCCTAAACCTAAACATTAACCAAACCCTTACCCTAAACCTTACCTTAACCCTTACCATAACCCAAAACCTAATACTAACCCTAAACCTAACCCTTAAACTAATCCTAATCATAACACTAACCCTAACTGTAAACCTAACCCTAATCCTAAGCTATCCCTAACCCTAACTCTAACCCTATCCCTAAAGTATCACTAACACTAACTCTATAAATAAAACTGAACCCAACCCTGACCTAACCTTAATAATAACCCTAACCTTAACCTAACCCTAACTCTAAACCTAACCCTAACACCAACCTTAGCCCTAACCCTAATACTAACCCCTACCTAACAGTAAATTTAACTCGAAAACTAACCCTAATCCTAAACCTAAACATAAACATAATCCTTTTTTTTTTAATTTATTTATTTATTTATTTATTTTTTCATCTTCCATACATTTGATTTAAATGAGTTATGCATTTCCATTTTTACCCCAAATACAGATTGCAGAATCATATCAGTTACACATTCACAATGTTTAAATAATACCATATTAGTGACTGTTGTATTCTGCTGACTTTCCTATCCCCTACTATCCCCCCTCCCCTCTCCTCTCATCTTCCCTCTCTATCTCATCTGTTGTTGTTCCATTCTCTCCTTTCCCCCCCTTTCCCCTCACAACCTTGTATATGTGATTTCGTATAAAAATGAGGGTGTCCTTCCGTTTCCATGCACTTTCCCTTCTCTCTCCCTTTCCCTCCTATCACTCGTCTCAGTTTAATGTTAATATTTTCCTCATGCTCTTTTCCTCTGTTCAGTTCTTAGTTGCTCTCCTTAAATCAAAGAAGACATTTGGCATTTGTTTTTTAAGGATTGGCTAGCTTCACTTAGTATAATCTGCTCTAATGCCATCCACTTCCCTGAAAATTCAATGATTTTGTCATTTTTTATTGCTGCATAATACTCCATTGTGTATAGATGCCACATTTTTTTTATCCATTCATCTATTGAAGGGCATCTGGGTTGGTTCCACAGTCTGGCTATTGTGAATTGTGCTGCTATGAACATGGATGTGGCAGTATCCCTATAGCATGCTCTTTTAAGGTCCTCAGGGAATAGTCCGAGGAGGGCGATAGCTGGGTCAAATGGTGGTTCCATTCCCAGCTTTCCCAGGAATCTCCATACTGCTTTCCATATTGGCTGCACCCTTTTGCAGTCCCACCAGCAATGTACAAGTGTACCCTTTTCCCCGCATCCTCGCCAGCACTTATTGTTGTTTGACTTCCTAATGGCTGCCAATCTTACTGGAGTGAGATGGTATCTTAGGGTGGTTTTGATTTGCATTTCTCTGACTGCTAGAGATGGTGAGCATTTTTTCATGTACTTATTGATTGATTGTATGTCCTCTTCTGAGAAGTGTCTGTTCAGGTCCTTGGCCCATTTGTTGATTGGGTTATTTGTTATCTTATTGTTTAATTGTTTGAGTTCTTTGTATATTCTGGAAATTAGGGCTCTATCTGAAGTGTGAGGAGTAAAGATTTGTTCCCAGGATGTAGGCTCCCTATTTACTTCTTTTATTGTTTCTCTTGCTGAGAAAAAACTTTTTAGTTTAAGTAAGTCCCATTTGTTTATTCTTGTTATTAACTCTTGGGCTATGGGCGTCCTATTAAGGAATTTGGAACCTGACCCCACAATATGTAGATCCGAGCCAATGTTTTCTTCTGTCAGGTGAAGGGTCTCTGATTTGATATCAAGCTCCTTGATCCATTTTGAGTTAACTTTTGTGCATGGCGAGAGAAAGGGATTCAGTTTCATTTTGTTGCATATGGATTTCCAATTTTCCCAGCACCATTTGTTGAAGATGCTATCCTTCCTCCATTGCATGTTTTTAGCCCCTTTATCAAATATAAGAAAGTTGTAATTTTGTGGATTGGTTTCTGTGTCCTCTATTCTGTACCATTGATCCACCTGCCTGTTTTGGTACCAGTACCACGCTGTTTTTGTTACTATTGCTTTGTAGTACAGTTTGAACTCTGGTATCGCTATACCTCCAGATTCACACTTCCTGCTTACAATTGTTTTGGCTATTCTGGGTCTTTTGTTATTCCATATGAATTTCATGATTGCTTTATCTATTTCTACAAGAAATGCCGTTGGGATTTTGATTGGCATCGCATTAAACCTGTAGAGAACTTTGGGTAATATCGCCATTTTGATAATGTTAGTTCTGCCTATCCATAAACAGGGTACATTTTTCCATCTTCTAAGATCTTCTTCTATCTCTCTCTTTAGGGTTCTGTAGTTTTCATTGTATCAATCTTTCACCTCTTTTGTTAGGTTGATTCCCAAGTATTTTATTTTTTTTTTGAGGATATTGTGAATGGAATGGTTTTCCTCATTTCCATTTCAGAAGTTTTGTTGCTGATATACAGGAATGCCTTTGATTTATGCGTGTTGATTTTATATCCTGCCACTTTGCTGAATTCATTTATTAGTTCTAGCAGTTTTTTTGTAGACCCTTTTGGGTCTGTTAAGTATATTATCATGTCATCCACAAATGGCAATAATTTAAGTTCTTCTTTTCCTATTTTTATGCATTTAATTTCTTTTGTCTGTCTAATTGCTCTGGCTAGTATTTCAAGAACTAAATTGAATAGAAGTGCTGAGACAGGGCATCCCTGTCTAGTTCCAGATTTTAGAGGAAATGCCTTCAGTTTTTCTCCATTTAGAATGATGTTAGCCTGAGGCTTAGCATATATAGCTTTTACAATGTTGAGGTAAGTTCCTGTTATCCCTAGTTTTTCTAGTGTTTTGAACATAAAGGGATGCTGTACTTTGTCAAATGCTTTTTCTGCATCTATTGAGATCATCATATGGTTCTTATCTTTAAGTCTATTGATGTGGTGAATAACATTTATTGATTTCCGTATATTGAACCAGCCTTGCATCCCAGGGATGAATCCTACTTGATCATGGTGCACAATTTTTTTGATATGCTTTTGCATTCGATTCGCCAGGATTTTATTGAGAATTTTTGCATCTAAGTTCATGAGAGATATTGGTCTATAGTTTTCTTTCTTTGAAGTGTCTTTGTCTCGTTTTGGGATCAGGGTTATGTTGGCCTCACAGAATGAATTTGGAAGAGCTCCTTCTTTTTCTATTTCTTGAAATAGCTTGAAAAGTATTGGTATTAATTCTTCTTTGAAGGTTTTGTAAAATTCTGCTGTATACCCATCCGGTCCTGGGCTTTTCTTAGTTGGTAGTCTTTTGATGGCCTCTTCAATTTCTTCTTTTGTTATTGGTCTGTTTAAATCGTGTGTGTCTTCCTGACTCAATCTGGGCAGATCATATGACTTAAGAAATTTATCGATATCTTCACTATCTTCTATTTTATTGGAATATAGAGTTTCAAAATACTTTTTAATTATCTTCTGTATTTCTGTAGTGTCTGTTGTGATATTGCCTTTTTCATCCCGTATGTTAGTAATTTGCGTTCTCTCTCTTCTTCTCTTCGTTAGCGTGGCTAAGGGTCTGTCGATCTTATTTATTTTTTCAAAGAACCAACTTTTAGTTTTATCAATTTTTTCAATGGTTTTTTTTGTTTCAATTTCGTTGATTTCCGCTCTGATTTTAATTATTTCTTGTCTTCTGCTATATTTGCTGTTGTTTTGCTCTTCCTTTTCTAAGGTTTTAAGATGTAGTGTGAGTTCATTTATTTGTTGGTTTTTTCTTTTTTTGAGGAATGAACTCCAGGAAATGAATTTCCCTCTTAAAACTGCTTTCATTGTGTCCCATAGATTCCGGTATGTTGTGTCTGTATTGTCATTTATCTCTAGGAATTTTTTGATTTCCTCCTTTATATCTTCTGTAACCCATTGATCATTCAGTAACATATTGCTCATTTTCCAGGTGATGCAGGATTTTTCCTTCCTTCTTTTATCATTGATTTCCAGCTTCATTCCATTATGGTCAGATATGGTGCATGGTATTATCTCCACACCTTTATATTTACTGAGAGTCGCCCTATGGCATAATATATGGTCTATCTTTGAGTAGGATCCATGTGCTGCTGAAAAGAATGTGTATCCACTTGATGATGGTTGATATATTCTATATATGTCTGTTAAGTCTAGGTTATTGATTACGTTATTAAGTTTTATAGTTTCTTTGTTCAGCTTTTGTCTAGAGGATCTGTCCAATGGCGAGAGTGGTGTGTTGAAGTCCCCCATAATTACTGTGTTGTGGTCTATTTGACTCTTGAACTTGAGGAGAGTTTGTTTTATGAACGTTGCAGCACCATTGTTTGGTGCATATAAATTGATAATTGTTATGTCTTGTTGGTGGATGGTTCCTTTTAACAGTATATAGTGTCCTTCTTTATCCCTTTTGATTACCTTAGGTTTGAAGTTGACTTTATTCGATATGAGAATGGCCACTCCTGCTTGTTTCCGATGGCCATGTGAGTGGTATGTTTTTTCCCAACCTTTCACCTTCAGTCTGTGAATGTCTTTTTCTATCATATGAGTCTCCTGAAGGCAGCATATTGTTGGATTTGTTTTTTTAATCCAGGTTACTAGCCTATGTCTCTTGATTGGTGAATTTAAGCCATTAACATTTAAGGTTACAATTGAAATATGGTTTGTACTTCCAGTCATGTTTATTTATTTATTTATTTTAGATTGGTTAGTTTTCCCTCTTTGGTTATTTTTCTTCCCCTTTACTGAGATACCTCCCACTGTTAGTTTTGGGCGCTATTTTTCAGTTCCTCTTCTTGTAATATTTTGGTCAAAATGTTTTGCAGTGCTGGTT
This sequence comes from Callospermophilus lateralis, assembly GCF_048772815.1. Lineage (NCBI taxonomy): Eukaryota > Metazoa > Chordata > Mammalia > Rodentia > Sciuridae > Callospermophilus > Callospermophilus lateralis. The sequence continues at coordinate 42,658,410 of NC_135325.1, forward strand.
TTCTGGCTGCAAATTCTTTTAGCTTTTGTTTATCGTGAAATATTTTAATTTCATTGTCAAATCTGAAGCTTAGTTTTGCTGGATACAGTATTCTTGGTTGGAATCCATTATTTTTCAGTGTTTGAAATACGTTGTTCCAGGATCTTCTCGCTTTCAAAGTCTGTGATGAAAAATCAGTCGTTAACCTAATTAGTTTACCCCTAAATGTAATCTGCTTCTTTTCTCTCGTAGCTTTTAGTATTCTCTCCTTGTCCTGTATGTTAGCTATCTTCATGATTATGTGTCTTGGGGTTGGTCTATTATGGTTTTGGATGTTTGGGGTCCTGTAAGCTTCCAGGATTTGGGAATCCATTCCATCTTTCATCTCTGGGAAGTTTTCTAGTATTATCTCCTTTAGTAAGCCATCCATTCCTTTGGACTGATTCTCTGTGCCTTCTTCTATCCCAATGACCCTCAAATTTGGTTTTTTGATAAGATCCCATATCTCTTGGATAGATTGCTCGTGAGATTTCAGCATCTTTTCTGTGTTAACTGTATTCTTTTCAAGTTGATAAACTTTGTCTTCATTATCTGATGTTCTGATTTCTACTTGATCTAGTCTGTTTGTAATATTCTCATTAGCGCTTTTAATCTGATTTACGGATTCTTGCATTTCTATGATTAAAACTTGATTTTTTTTAACACCTCTATCTCCTGATAAAGCTCATTCTTTACTGATTGAATTTGTGTGGTTAGTTCCTCTTCAAAATATACTTTCAATGCTTGGATTTGCTGTCTCATGTCTTCTCTAATATTCCGTTCCATCTGAATTAGGTATGCCTTGATTTCTTTCCCTGCCCATGTTTCTGTTTCTGCTATGTCCTCTTGTACATTTAGATTGTCCTGCATTGTTTGTAACCCTTTTTTCCCTTGTTTTTTCATATTGTTCACGTTGCTATCCAGCTCTGTTTGACTGCTTTGTAACTGCTTTCTCCTATACATTTGCTTTGGCTTTGTATATCTCTGTTGTCTCTCTTTTGTGTTGGGAGATTATGCCTAGAAATGTTGGGCTTTGTTGTGCTTTAAAGCAGATTCATTCAATTCATATAAGGCTTCTAGGTTCTGTATGCATATAATGTTTTGCTGTTTGTTCTTAGGTCTATACGTTTAGGTTAGGTGCTCTGGTGGTACGATGGTTAGTATGTCTTGGCTACTTTAGAAGATTGCTCCACTGAAGGTGGATACTACCCGGCAATTGGATCAGGGTGTTGTTAGTAGCTAGGTATTTGGGAGTCTTATAGATAGCCTCGAGATATTCACCTATTTGCATTTAGACAATTACACGCAATGGAAGATGTAATGCTTGGGATGAGAGTTGGGGGGTAAGGGGATGAAGGTGCTGTTAAAAAGATAAAAGGATGGAGGGAGAGATAGATTAGAGGGGAATGAAAAGAACAATAAAACTTGAAATGGGATAGAGAGAGAGAAAGAGTAGGGGGGAAAGGATCAGGGAGAGAATAAGGAGAGAGAAAAAAAAATATATCGGCAGCATCAACAACAACAAAAAAAAAAATAAAAATAAAAATAATAAAAATAAAAATAAAAAATAAAAAATAAAAAATAAATTAAAGTCTTGGAGATCCTCCTTCTTCTCTTCCAGTAGGTGGAGCTGTGCCCTCCAAGCGGAGCGTCTGCTCTGTACCTGCCGAGAGCTATCTCTGTAGGGTGTCTCCTGGGAGTCTCTCAGACTTGTCAATCCCGAGCCATTTCACTTCTCCAGCTCTTAACCCCCTTCCTCCTGTCAGCCTGCCAGCCAGGTCCTGTTCCCCATAAGTGATTCTCCAGAGGTCTAGTTACACTTGCAGCCCCACCGTGTGTCCCTTTTAAGCCCCAGTGCTGTGGTAAACTGGCGGCTAAGACACTGGCGGTCACCGCTGGTGATATGGGGGCCTTGGGGTCTGGGATCCCCTCTGCTTCCCTACGGACACGACCCCTGAGAAGTCAATGATGTTTCCTGGCTGCCTGTATCAGTATGGGAAGTCACGCACCTGCTAAAGTGGATTCTGCAGGGAAGGAATTCCGCCGGCCGAACTCCGATGACGTCACCTCTCGGCTATGGCGGGCCCCAGGCTCCTTGCTGTAGTGTCCGAGGGGAGGGGTGAAACTGGTCCGGCCCGGTTCGCCTCAGCTCCTGCGTCGTGGGGGCTTGGCTAAAGACTTCTTCCTGCCAAGCTGTGTCTCGGCATCTAGCAGGACCCAGTCACTTTTGCTGCGGGCGGGTGGACAGATCTGCAGCTGCGCCCGCGGTGTGCGGACTGTGGAAGGTGAATCTGGTACTCCGCGTCTAGCGGCAGGGTCCCGCTCGTCCGGGTCACATAGACGTTTTTAAAAAAATCCTAGTAGCTCCCAGGCGGTCTCTCTTCAATGGAATTTTGCTAGGAGAATCTCCGTTGGAAGGATCCAAGAGTTATCCTTGCAACTTTATGCCCCCATCACTGGGAGTACAGTGAAAGTGCAGCCTCTCTGCCCGCCGCCATGTTGGATCCTCTGCCCGCCGCCATGTTGGATCCCATAATCCTAACAATAACCCTAAACCTAACTCTATCCCTAACCAGAACACTTACTCTAACTCCCTAGCTCTAACCCTAACCCTAATCCTAACCCTAACGGTAACCCTAACACTAACCCTAACCCTAACCTAACCCTAAACATAACACGAACCCTAAGCCTAACCATAATCCTAACCCTAAACTTACCCTAACTGTAACACTAACCTAACACTAACCCTAATACTAACCCTAACCCTAACCTTAACTCTAACCATATCCCTAACACTAAACCTAACCCATACACGATCTGTAACCCTAAAACTAATCGTAACCCTAACCCTAACACTAAATCTTACACTAACCCTAATTCTAACACAAAATCTAACCATAAACCTAACAGTAACCTTTACTCTTACCATAAACCTAACCCTAACTCTTATATAACCTTATTCCTAACACTAACTCTAAGCCTAATATAAACCCTAACACTTACTTTAACACTAACTCTAACCCTAAACATAAACAAAATCCAAACCTTAACAATAACCTTAACCCTAACCCTAACACTAACACTGAAGCTAACCCTAACCCTTACCAAAACTGCAAACCTTAACTTAATGCAAACACTTATCCTAACCCTAAACCAAAAACTAAGACAAACCCTAACACTAAAACTAACCATAACCATAATCCTAAAATAAACACTAACCCTAACAGAAACCCTAACCCTCACCTTAACACTAACCCTAACTCTAAACGTAAACCTAACCCTAATCCTAACACTAACCCTAACACTTACCCTAATGCTAACCCTAACACTAACACTAACTCTAACCCTAATGCTAACCCGAACACTAACCATAAACCTAACCCTAACCATAACCCTAAAACTAAACCTAACACTCACCCGAACCCGATTCTTAACCCTAACCATAACCCTAACCCTAACACTAACCACAACCCTTACTCCAACCCTAACCCTAACACTCACCCTAACAATAACACTAAAACTAACCCTAATACTAACATTTACCCTTCCCAAAACTTGAAACCTAACCATAAATATAAACCTAACCCTAACCCTAACACTAACCCCAAGCCTAAACCCGAGTATCACACTAACCCTTACCTTAACTTTAAACCAAACTCGAAACCTAACCTTAACACTAAACCTAACCCTAACCCTCACACTTACACTCACCTTAACTATAGCTCCAAACCTTACACTAACCCTAACCATAAATCTAACACTAATACTAACACTTATCCTAACGCTAACTCTAATCCTAATCCTAGACGTAAACTTAAACTTTAACCTAACCCAAAACCTAATGATAACAAAAAAACTAATCCTAACCCTAACTCTAATCCTAACACTAACCCTAACCCTAACCCTAACTTTAACCATAACACTAACCCTAAAACTAACACAAACCCTAACAATAACCATAACCCTAACCCAAACATAACCCCAACTCTATCCCTAAACTAAGCATAACTATAACAATAACCATAACACTAACGCTAAACCTAAAAAAAATCCTAACCTAACCCTAACACTAGCCCTAATTAAACCCTAACACTAACCCCACCCTAATTCTAACCATAAGCCTAAAACTTACCTTAAACCCAAACCTAACACAAACCCTAACACTAACCCTAAACCTAACCCTAAATCTAACCCTAACACAAACCCTTATCCTTACCCTAACCCTAACCTAACCCTAACCCTAACACTATTCCTAACTCTAACTCAAATTCTAACCTTAACCCTAAGACTATCTCTAAGAATTATGGTAACCCTACCCGAACACTAAAACTAACCCTAGCCGTAACCCTAACCCTAATACTAACCCTAAACCTAACACTAAACCTATCACTAATCCTAACCCTAAACCTAACCCTAACAGTAACACTAACCCTAACACTAAACCTAACATTAACCCTAACCCTAACCATACCACAATAGTAACCCTTACACTAAACCAAAAACAAACCCTAACCCAAACCATAGCCCTGAACATAACCTAATCCTAACCCTAACACTTACCTAACACTAAACCTAAACCTAACCCTATCACTAACACTAACACCAACCCTAACCTCAATCCTAACACAAACCCTAACCCCAACCCTAACACTATCACTAAAATTAAACCTGAACCTAAACCTAACCCTAAATATAACACTAAACCTAACACTAAATCTAAACTTAATTCTATTCATAACCCTAACCCTAACACTAAACCACATCCTAACACAACCCCGAAACCTATCCCTAAACCTAACACAAATCCTAACCCTAACACTAACACTAACCTTTAAACTAACCCTACGCCTAACTCTAAACCTAAATTCAATCTAATTTTTGTACATAACCCTAAACCTAACCCTAAACCTAACAGTAACACAACCCCTTAACCTAACCCTAAACCTAACACAAACCCTAAACCTAAACCTAAAACTAACCATAAAACTAACCCTAACCATAGCCCAAAACCTAACTCTTAAACTAACCCTAAACTTAACCCTAACCGCTAGCCTTACACTAACCCTAATGTTAACCTTAATGCTAACCCTAATGCTAAACCTATCCTTAATTTAACCCTAACCCTAACCCCATCCCTAACTCAAACATTAACACTAACCGTAATTCTAATATTAACACCAACCCTAACCCTAATCATAATTCTAACAGTAACTTTAAATATATCCCTAAATCTTACATTATCCCTAACATTAACCACAACCCTTAACCAACACTAACCCTAACCCTAAACCTAATCCTTACACTAACCCTAAATCTAAACCTAACACAACACTTACCCTAACCCTAACTTACCCTAAACCTAACCCTAAGCCTAATCATAACTCTAACCCTAACACTAAACCTAACCCTAAATCAAATTGTAACCTTAACCCTAATAGTAACTCTAACCATATGGTAAACCCTAACCCTAAATCTAACCATAGCCATAACCCTAACCCTAAAACTCACCCCAAATCTTACAGTAAACCTATCACTAATCCTAACCCTATCCCTAACACTAACACTAAACCTAACCCTAAACCTAACACTAACCCTAACTGTAACTGTAACTCATACACTAAGAATAAAACAAACCCTAACCCAAACCATAAGCCTAAATGTAACATAACCCTAACCCTAACTCTTACCTAACCCTAACCCTAAAACTAACCCTATCACTAACACTAACACTAACCTTAACCCGAATCCTATTACAAAACCTAACCCCAACCCTAACACTAACCATAAACCAAAACCTAACACTAAGTCTAACCCTAAATCTAAACATAATCCTACACAAAACCCTAACACTAATCCTAATCCTAATCTAACCCTAACACTAAACCTAATCCTAACACAACCCCTGAAACCTAACCCTAAACATAACACAAACCCTAACCCTAACCATAACACTAACCTTTACACTAACCCTAAACCTTACCATAACCCCAAATCGAAACATCATCCTGTACATATCCCCAAACCTAACCTTAACACAACCCCTTAACCTAACAAAAAACCCAACACAAACCCTAACCCTAACCCTAACACTATCCTTAACACTAACCCTAATCCTAAACCTAACCCTAACTCTAAAACTAACCCTAATCTTAACCCTAACACTTAACCTTACACTAAACCTAATGCTAAACCTAACCCTAACCTTATCCCTAACCCTAACCCTAACTCTAATTCTAATCCTAACCCTAAACTTAACCCTAACCCTAACACTTACCCTAACCCTAATCTTAAACCTAACTCTAGAAGTAACCCTAACATGAATCCTAACCCTAACCCTAATCCTTACATAACCCTAACACTAACCCAAAACCTAACCCTAACCCTAACCCTAACACTAACCCTAATGCAAACCCAAATAATAACACTAACACTAACCCTAATACTAACCCTAAACCTAACCGTAAGCGTATCCCTAACATTAATCCTAACCCTAACCAAAACACAAATTTTAACACTAACCCTCACTCTATCGCTAACCCTAACCCTAATCCTAAATGTAACTCTATCCCTAACATTAACCCTAAGGCTAACAAAAACTGTTACACTTACCCTAACCCTAACCCTAAGACTAAACTTAACCCTAACCTAAACCCTAAACCTAAACCTTAACCTAACCCTATCCCTTACCTGAAAATAAAGCCTAACCCTAACCCTAAACGTAAATCTAACCCTAGCACTAAACCTAAACCTAAATCCAACCCTGAACCTAACACTAAAACTTACACTAATTCTAATCTAACACTAACCCTAACCGTAACTGTAATTCTAACACTAAAAGTAACTCTAACCCTAATTGTAAATCCAACCCTTTTCCTATATGTAAGCCTAACCCTAACCCTACCCATAAGCCTAAGACAAACCCTAACCCTAACCCTAACACTAACACTAATCCTAAAACAAATCCGAAACCTAATCTAACCATAACTCTAACCCGAACCCTAACTTTAACCTTAAACCGAACCCTAACACTAACCCTCACCCTAACACAAACCCTAAACCTAAACATAATCTCAACCCTAAACTAACACTAATCCTAAATTAACCTATACCTAACACAATTCCTAACCCATAACTAACCCTAAAATTAAAATTAATCCTAACTCTAACCTTAAACCTAACACTAAACGTAACCCTTAATCTAACCCTAAGAGAAACCCTTACACTAACCTAACCCTAACCCTAACACAAAAACTTACCTTAAAACAAGCACTAACACTAATTTAAATCTAACCGTAACACAAACCCTAAACCTAAAACTAAACCGAACCTTACCCTATCCTAACCATAACCCTTATTCTAGCCCAAATCCTAATTGTAACACTAACCCTAACCTAACCCTAAATTTAAACATAACACAAACCCTTATCTTAATCCTAACAGTAACCCTAAACCTAATGCTATCCCTAACAAACCCTAACCCTAAACCTAACCCTAAAACTAACTCTAACCCTAACCCAAACCCTAAACTTAACCCTAACCCTAACCCTAACCCTATAACAACCCTAACACTAATCCTAACCCTAACCCTTATACTAACCCTAAACTTTACCATATCACTAAACCTAACCCTAACACGAACCCTAAGTCCACTTTAACCCTATCACTAACCCAAACACTAACCCTAAACAAAACCCTAACACTAACACTAGCCCTACCCTAACCCTAACAATAACCATAAGACTAAACAATAACCGTAAGACTAAACCTAAACCTACTCCGATCCTAAACCCTAACCTAAACAAAACCCTAACGCTAATTCTAAAAGTAAAAGTCACCCTAACTCTAACCCAAAATGCAAACCTAACCGTAACCCTAATACTAACCCTAACACAAACCCTAACCCTAACCCTTACACTAAACCTAAATGTAACACTCACAGTAACACTAACTATAACCCTTACACTTACCTAACCCTAACCCTAACCCTAACTTTAACACTAACCCTAACATAAAACCTAAACGTAACCCTAATACTAGCCCTAATACTAAACCTAACCCTAACTTTAACCCTAACCCTAATCAGAACTGTAGGCCGAAACTTAATACTAACCCTAACCCTAACATTAAGTCTAAAACTAACCCTAACCCTACCCTACCACTAATGCTAACCCTAACAGTAACCCAAACCCTAACACTAAACCTAACCATAACCCTAACTGTAACAGTAAAAATTATCCTAACGCTAAATTAACCCAAACACTAATCCTAACCCTATCACTAACACTAACACTAACACTAACCCTAACAATAACGCTAAAACTAACACTAAACCTCAAACTTACCCTAAACCTAACCCTAATCCTAACCATAATCCTAACCCTAAACCTAATTCTAACACTAACCGTAACTGGAATACTAACCCTAATCCTGGAATACTAACCCAAACCCAAACCAAAACCCTAACCCTATCACAAATTTAAACCCTAACCCAAAATCTAACACTCTTACCCTAACCATAACCCTAAACCTAGCCATATCCCTAAAACTAAATCTCAATCTATCCCTAATTAAACTATTGCTAAACCTAAACCTATCCCTAACCCTAACCCTAACCCTAACACTAATCCTAACCCAAACCATAACCCTAATCCTAACTCTAAACCTAACTCTAACTCTAACCCTAAACCTAACAAAAATTCTAAGTCTAAACGTAACCCTAAAATAAACTCTAAACCAAAACCTAAAACTAATCCTAAACCTTACCCTGACACTAAACCTAACACTAAACTTAACTTTAACCATAACCTTAACACTAACGCTAAATCAAACCCTAACCCTAAACATAACATTAACCCTAAGCCTATTCCTAACTGTAACCCTAAACCTAAATTTAACCCTAAAACCATCACTAAACTTAACCTTAACCTTAACCATAACCCTGACCCTAACGCTAAGTCAAACCCTAACCCTAACACTCAACCTTAACCTAAACATAACCCTAACCCTAACCCTAATCCTAACTGTAACCCTAACTCTAATGCTAACCCTAAACCTAAACCAAACACTAAGTCCAACCCCAACCCTAACACTAACACAAACACCCTAACCGTAACACTAACCCAAACCCTATTTCTCACCCTAACCCTAACACTACCCCTAAACTTAACCTAAATCTAACTCTAACCCTAACACTAAACCTTAGCCTAACCCTAACTCTAACCCTAACCCTAAACCTAACACTGATCCTGACCCTAACCGTAACACTAACACTAAAACTAACACTAACCCTAACCCTAACACTAACCCTAAACTAAACAATAACCCTAACACTAACCCTAACCCTAATACTAATGCTTATTCAAACACTAACCCTAAGCTTAACACAACCCTAACACTACCCCTAACACAACCCGAACACTAAGCCTAACACTTATGCAAACCCTAACACCAACCCTAATAGTAACCTTAACTCTAACACTAAGCCTAACCCTAACCTCAACCTAACTTGAATTCTAACCATAATCCCAACCCGAACCTTAAACTTAACATTAATAACACAAACCCTAAAAGAGACACTAATCCTAACCATAACCCTAAACCTAAACCTAGTCCTAACACTAAACCTAAGCCTAACCTTAAGCATAATCCTAACTGTAACCCTAACCCTAACCCTAAACCTAACCCTAATCCTAAAACAAAACCTAACTGTAACCCTAAACCTAAATCCAAACCTAACACTAACAGTAATCCTAACCCTAACACTAATCCTAATGATAACCCTAACACTAACACTAACTCTAACCCTTAACCAACTCTTAACCTAATTCTCATCCTAACTCTAACACTAACCCTAATCCTAAACATAACCCTAAGCCTAACATGAACCCTAACCCTATCGCTAAACCTAACACTAACACTAATACTAACACAAATTGTAACGGCAACACTAATCCAATCCATAACCCTAACCCTAACACTAAACATAAGCCTAGCGCTAAACTTACAACTAACCCTAACCCTTAACCTAAACCTAACACTAACTATAAAACTAACCCTAACCCTCAAATGAACCCTATTCCTAAACCTAACCCTAAACCTAACACTAACACTAACCCTAACCCTAACCCTAATCTGAGAGTAACCAGAAACCTAACAAAAAACATATTACTAAACCTAACCCAAACACTAACCCTAACACTAACCCTAATACTAAACCTAACCCTAAACCTAACCATAACCCTAACCCTAACCTATCCCTAACCCTATCCCTAACCCTAACCCTAACCGTAACCCTAATACTAAACATAACACTAACCCTAAACCTCAATATAATTCTAATCCTAACCATAACCCTGAATCTAACCCTAACACTAAACCTAACCCTAAACTTAAACCCATGACTAACCCTAAACCTAAAGCTTTCCCTAAACCTAACCGTAACCATAACCATAAGCCTAATGCTTACATAAACTTATCCCTAACTCTAACTGTAACAATAATCCTAACTCTAAAACTAACCAATACCCTAACCCTAAACCTCACAGTAACCATAACCCTAAACTTAACCCTAACGCTAACCCAAACCCTAACACTAAACCTAAGCCTACCTATAACCCTATCCCAAACTCTAATGCTAAACATAACCCTCAACCTAATACTAACACAAACCCTAACCCTAAACCTAAACCAAATCCTAACCTTACTATAACACTAATTCTAGCCCTAACCTTAATACTAAAAGTAACCCTAAAGTTTTTCCTAACCCTAACAGTGTCCCTATCTTTAACACTAACACTAACACTAACCTTAATGCTAAACCTAACTCTAACACAAACCCTAATCACAAACCTAACCCTAACACAAACCCTAACCCTAACGCTAAGACTACCCTACAAGTAACCATAACCCTAACAATAAACCTAATGCTAACCCTAATTCTAAGCCTAACATAACCCTAACCCTAACCCAAACCATACCCCTAACACAGACCCTAACCCAAACCCTAACCCTAACACTAACCCTAATGATAAACCTAACCCTAATCCTAACACTAACCCTAACACCAACCACAGCCCTATCTGCAATCCTAACCAAAACTCTAACCCAAACCTAACACTAACTCTAAACTTAACCCTAACCCTAACCCTAACACTAACTCTAACCTATGAATAATTCTAAACCAGAGACTAAAAGAAACCATAAGCCGCACTCTAACCCTGATACTAAACATAACCATATCATTACCCTATCACTAAACCTAACAAAAACCCTAACACTAAACGTTACCCTAACACAATACATATTCTTCACCCTAACACTAGTACTAACACTAACCCTAACCCTAACCCTAACTCTAAAACTGACCCTAACCCTAACCCAAAAAATAACCCTAACCCTAACTCTAAAACTAACCCTAATCTTAATTCTAATTCTAACCATAAACCTAAACATAATCTTTACTGTAACCGTAATCCTAACCATAACCCTAAACCTAACACTAAAATTAAAACTCATCTTTACCATAATCCTAACCCTTTCCCTAAATTTTACCCTAACACTAAGCCTAAACCCAACACTAACTCTAACCCAAACACTATCCCTAATCCTAACCCTAACTATAACCATAACACTAACGCTAAACCTAACCTTAACCCTGACATTAACCCTAATTCTAACCCTAACAGTACACCTAACTTTAAAAATAACCCTAACACTGACCCTAACCTTAGCCATAACCCTAACTCTAACACTAACACTAACCATAAATCTAAAACTATACCGAACCCTAATCCAAACACTAACCCTAGCCCTAACCTAACTGTAACCCTAACCCTGACATAAACCTAACCCTAACCTTAACACTAACCCTAACACTAATTCCTACCCCAACACTAATTCTAAACCTATTTTTAAGCCTAAGCTTAAACCTAACCCTAAACCTAAAACTAACCCTAACAGTAAACATAACCCTATATTAGCCCTAAACCTAACCCTAATACTAACCCTAACACTAACCTCCACCCTAACCTAACTATAACAATAACCATAAACCTAACATTAATTCTAACCCTAATGCTAACCCTAAACCTAACCCTAATACAAAATCTAAACCTAAACCTAAACCTAACAAAAAAGACAATCGTAACCCTAACACTAATCAGAACTCTAACCCAAACCGTGCCACAGTCTGGCTGGGCACAATTCAGGAGCCACTTGTCAAAAGAAACGAACTTTATTTTTAGAACCACACACGCCAAACAAAACAGCTCCTCAGGAAAACCTTCAGAGCCCACTGCCACCACCGGCTTCCCACAAGTCTCTCCCTCAACCACCAGCCTCTCCACATCCCACAATCCTCCTGCTCTTGAGGCCGATTGGCTGGGTCGTGTGGGTGAAGCCAAAAAAGTCCCCCAATGAGCAGCTCCGTGGCCTGAAAGGGCAGGGAAACAGCCCAATGAGCATAACCGCAGAGGAGTCAATCAGCTAGATGTTGCGGGGGCCACTGTGAGCCAATCATCAGCTGGTAGTCTGAAAGTTTGCTAGGGCCCCTTCGGTTGTGGCTCTCAACATCTCCCCCTCTCCGTTTAAACAACAAGCATGTGGCTTAGGGACCGTGCCTGCCTTAGGTTGTCCAATAGTACATATGGTCCTTACCCGTTTAGGTTGGTACCATTGTAATTGGATCTTACCCGTCACTGACTACCGGTCCAGTATACAGCCACACCTGTGTAGAAGTCTTTGTACCAGCAGGAGATGAGGTTCTTCGCCTCACCTCTGTTGGCCCCCAAATTTTAGCTGAACGATCATGACAAGCAGAAGGGAGGAAGATACACCAAGCCAATTGACGGCTCCTTTTGGAAAAATTGTACCACTGATGACACCATCAGCATAAATACCCCAACACTACCATAAGTCGCTACACCAACAGATAGTTCACATGCATACAAGTGAGTTCACAATGCATACAAGTGATACATAGCCCAGGCAAGTTCTGTAAGCAGTTCAGTGATGGCTATTGCAAAAGCTGTAGATTGGTTTTATCTTTGTCTTCACCAGCACTAGGATGAAGATAGGAATTCTGGAAATAATGGCTAAAGAAAAAATTATGTAACATTTCAGAAGGCACTAAAAGAAAACAATTTTCTTAACAATTTACATTATCTTGAAGAGATTATTAAATATAATGAAAAGGAAAGGTGAAAGTAAACAGATCTGTTAACCTCCTTTTTGTTCACATATTAAAACAATCCTCAACAGTTGTTTACCCAATTTAAATTAAACCATTTAAACCACGTGAAATAAAAAAAAAAATATTTGGATGCGTGTTTTTCATGAGCGCTCATCATATATGATATATGGACATACGTACATTCAAACATATAACACAAAACACAAGTGTGCACACATAATATAATACATACAACACATAACATAATAGTAAAGGCCTTATAACCTTTTACAGGTGTAATCTCCATTGCAATGTTTAAATAGTCTATAGTCAAAAAATAGAACTGATCAGCAAAACATTAAGCTAGGTCTGTATGAGCTCAAAAAACAAAATAGAACTTCATAATATGGGAAAGGGCAATAATAAAATAGATGTTGAAAAAGCATTCTGGTTGTGTTGCAGATGTAAGAATAATCAAACTGGAGTTCTGGATATCAGCTGTTATGGATTTGAGCCAAATCATCTTCCTTTTGGTCTGTAGAAATTGTTTTAGTTAATTTCTCTGGAATCCAGGCCAGCTGCTGTTCTCCCTGTGGAAACACATAAACAGACCCCCGACTCCAGGCAATCACTGGTTCAGGACCTTAGTTAATTTCTCTGCAATCCAAATCGGCTGCTGTTCTCCCTGTAGAAACACACAAACAGACCCCCGACTCCAGACAATTACTGGGTGAGGACCTTTCCATTGTCCTGTTAGAATATCCTTCCAAAGTACCTTGGGCTTATGTACATTTTTTGGACACATATGCCTTTCCGCAACACTAAGCCCTGATGAATCCAAATTTTAAGTTTAGAGTAAAAAGGGTTATTTTAAGTTTATCTTTGGGGAATATGCACTTCTTCCCAATTCTTTCTTTTTGCTTTAATAAGTACATTTAATAGTTTGATGAGCTCTTTCAACTATGCCTTGTCCCTGTGGATTGTACGGGATTCCTGTTATATGAGTAATGCTGAATGATGAGCAAAAATGTTTAAAAAAGGTAGAAGTATAACCAGGCGCATTATCTGTTTTTAACTGTTTTGGAACGCCCACAGTGGCAAAAATTTGTAAGCAATGAGCTATAACATCTTTAGTTTTTTCTCCAGCATGAAGGGAGCCCATGAAAAACCCAGAAGAAGTATCAACTGTAACATGCAAATATTTTAATTTTCCAAATTCTGGCAAGTGTGTGATGTCCATCTGCCAAATATGGTTAGGTATCAATCCTATAGGATTGATTCTAAGATTAACTTGTGGTAAAAAGGTCACACAATTTTGACATTGTTTTATTATTTGTCTAGCTTGTTCCTTAGTTATTTTAAAATGCTTTTGTAAAGTATTAGCATTGACATGGAACTTTTTTTGAAATTTTATGGCTTCTTCTAGTGTAGAGAAAATATGTATGTCATGTGTAGTTTTATCTGCTAAATCATTGCCCAAACTAAGGGCTCCAGGCAATCCTGTATGTGCCCTGATATGTCCTATAAAAGAATCGATCTTTTAAGTCCCAGATTAGGTTTTGTATAGTGGAAAGCAAAGAGAAAACAGTAGAGGAAGGGGAAATCTTACCAGCATCTTCAAGGGATACTATAGCATTAACTATATACTATCGGAAAATAAATTAAATACAGAATCTTTAAACATCACAAAAGCTTGTAATACTGCATTAAGCTCTACCGTTTGAGCTGATTGTTTGGGTACTAAAAATGTAAAAGTTTGATCAGGTGTAACTATTGCTGCTGTACCATTATTTGACCTATCAGTGAATATATTTGGAGCATTCATGATAGGTGTTTTTATTGTCATTTTTGGAAAAATTACAGGATGCGATGACCAAAAAGACAATAAAGGATTAGATGGTAAGTGGTTTTCAAATGAAACATTAGATTTGCACGTGATTATTGCCCAAGTATTTAACTCATTAGTTAATTCATCAATTTGATTCATAGTATATGGAGTAATAATTTTATTGGGAGAAATTCCAAACACTCCCTTTGCTGCTTTTATTCCTTTGAGTATTAATTGTCCTACAGCCTCAGAATACCTAGTAAGAATAGTGTTAGGAAAATAAGATAAATGTATCCATAATAATGGACCTTCTTGCCAAAACACTCCTGTAAAAATATTTTTTGATGGTAGTACAATAAATAATAAATGCGAAATTATACCAATTCTATCCAAATGCATATTTTCCATATATGTTTCAATGATTTTTAATGCCTTTCTTGCTTCAGGCTTTAACATTCGGGGTGAATTTGGATCTGATGGACCTTTGAGGATGTAAAATAAAGGTCCCAACTCGCCTGTTGGTATACCTAGATAAGGCCTTAACTAATTTATGTCTCCTAATAAGTTTTGAAAGTCATTAAGTGATTTGAGTTGATCTACTCGTATTTGAATTTTTGGTGGACGGACAATGGTTGAGGATAATAGAACTCCTAAATAATTAATTGGAAAATTTAAATGTACTTTATCTATTGCTATCTCTAGATTATAATTTTTTTAATAAGTTTAGAAGTGTGGCATAACATTCTAGCAATGTGTTTTTAGCTTTGTGTGCTAATAATACATCATCCATATAGTGAAATATTTGTAGTTCAGGATTTTGATTTCTAAAGTGGCTGGATTGCTTTGTTAACATAAATTTGATACATAGTTGGGCTGTTAGCCATCCCTTCAGGGAGTACTTTCCATTCATATCTCTGACCAGTACCTTCATGATTCAGTGCAGGGATAGTAAATGCAAAACGTGGTCTATGCTTAGGATGAATGGGAATTAAAAAAAAATCAATCTTTAATGTCTATAACTAAAACATACCAAGTTTTTGGCAAAGCAGACAATTGAGGAATCCCTGATTGAGCAGGTCCCATAATAACCATCTCATTATTAATGGCTCTTAAATCTTGCAATAATCTCCATTTACCAGATTTCTTTTTGATGACAAAAATGGGAGTATTATAGGGAGATACAGAAGGTTGTATATGTCCTTCCGCTAATTGTTGTTTGACCAGGTCATGGGCTGCTTTTATCTTTTCTTTAGTCAGGGGCCACTGAGGAACCGATACTGGTCTTTCTGATTTCCAAGTATTTTTTATTGTCTCAGTGGCTCTTTCTGAAAATCCAATCCATATCTGTCTGTTCCCTGATCTATTTGTATTGGTGCTGCTATCCTTGTTCTTGTTTTTCTAATCTTTTTCCTTTCCTAAAACCTTGTCTAGTCATAATAGTGAGTGCATTTGGATTGATGTTATTTGTTAATGTCAAACCTAATTGATCTAGGACATCTCATCCCCATAAATTTATAGGAATATGATCCAAGACATATGGCTCTATAGTTCCTTCACATCCTTCAGGATCCTTCCAATCTAATACCATTGCACTTCTATGGGGATTAGTTGCCACTCCTAGGCCTTGAAGCGTTTGAGTGCCTTGTTGTAATGGCCAATGTTTTGGCCATTCTTGAGGAGAGATGATGCTAAGGTCTGCAACTGTATACAGTAGCCCGTTAAATTCATGTTCTTGAATATTTAGATTTAGCATGGGGCGAGAATCTAAATTTAAAGACAGCATAGCCCAATCTATACCTGTGGAGCCTAATCCCTTGGAACTTCTTTCTACAGCATGACTGGAAAATTTATCATGTCGGCTGGGTATTATTAGTAACTGTGCTATTCTATCTCCTGGTGAAATTACTGATATACCCTTTGGAGAACTTGCTATAATTTTTATTTCACCTTCATGATCGGGATCAATTACCCAAGGACTTATCATAAGTCCTTTTAGAGTAGAAGAGCTGCGTCCCAATAATAAGCCTACTGTTCCTTTGGGAAGAGGTCCTTTCACCCCTGTGAGAATGATTTGAACTCCCATGTCTGGAGTTAGTACTGATCTGGCGGAGGCACAGATGTCCAACCCTGCGCTCCCTCTGGTTTGTCTGATGAGGGATTTGATAAACAATGTGTCCTGGGCACTACCCTGATGGGGTTGCTGGGTTCTTCCAGTGCTCCGTATATTTGTGGTTTTGGGCCCGGGCGTATTGGGCCCCCCTGTCCATTTTTTGGCAATGGAGCCCAATGCCTTTCTCCACAATATCGTGGATAAACACTTGGTCCTTGTTCATTTTTTGATAATGGAGTACCCTCTATGGTGGTTTGAGAACGGCATTCATTAGCCCAATGTCTCTCTCTATGGCATCGTGGGCAAATACCCAGTATTCTAATCCTTTGATACCTAGTTATGTTAAACCCTCCTCCTATGGGGCAATTCCTTTTAAAATGTCCTGTTTGTTCACAATTGTAGCATGTTCTTGGCCTGGCATCGAAATCCTATTTTACTGCAGCTGCCACAATTTGCCCTTGTTCATTAATGTCTCTGGCATCTAAAGCCTGTTTTACTGCAGATGCCACGACTTGCTCTTGTTCATTAATGTCTCTACATAATTTAATATATGTGTTTAAATCTTCATGTTTCCACGGTCTCTTGATATCTCTGCACCAACAATTTGCTTGGTCATAAGCCAGTTGTTTTATTAATGGCATTGCTTGTTCTGTATTCCCCAAAACTCTGGTAGCTGTTTGAATAAGCCTATCTACAAATTCAGCGTAAGATTCATTAGCTCCTTGTATTATCTTAGATAATTGACCTTGTAAACCTCCATGTCCTTTTAAAATCTTCCATGCCCTAACCACATCTATAGCAATTTGTATGTATACGCCAGGATCATATGCAATTTGTTGCTACTGATCCTCATAAGGTCCCTTTCCTAACAACATATGTAGATTTCTCTCAGGATAACCAGTTGCTGCATTTCGCCTAGCCGACTCCTTGCAAAATTCCTCATTGGCAACCTTCCATAACAAGTATTGTCCTCTATTTAGCACAGCTTTACACATATTAGCCCAATCTGCTGGCGTCATGTTCAATTTGGTAATGGATTCGACCATGCTTACAGTGAAGGGTGCTTGAGGACCATAGGTTCTTACAGCCTCTTTTAGCTGCTTCACTTTTTTGAAATTTAAAGCATGGTGAATTCGCTGCCCTCCTGCCTGTTCAAATAGAGGGCATGTTAATATTTGAGATGCTGTCTCAGGATCCCATCTATCAACTGGGGTGGTTGGGGACCTCCCAGCATATGGAGGTGGCCTTGTCAGTTGGACACTTACGTCCTCTGGTCATAGAAAGGTGTTAGTAGCAGTCTCCTGTAGAGGTGGTGCTGTTGGTTGGACACTTAAGCCCTCTGGTGATAGAAAGGTGTTAGTAGCAGTCTCCTTTTGTAACTTTCCCCCTGATGGCTTTTTCTGCTCTAAACTTTCTTTCTCTGTCTGACTAGCTTGAGATGCCTTCTCTTTTACTTGAATCTTTTCCTCTGTCTAACTAGTTCAAGAGACCTTCTCTTTTACTTGAATTTTTTCCTCTGTCTGACTAGCTCGAGAGAGCTTCTTTTTTACTTGAATTTTTTTCTCTGTCTGACTAGCTCGAGAGACCTTCTCTTTCACTTGAATATTTCTACTATAACTATAATACAACCCTAGAAGATAACGCCAAACAAAACTGAAACAGAGTGAAACAAAATTGGAACAACAGAAAATCATTATAGCCTTTCTATCCTCCTGAAATGTCCATCCGTCCTTTCTCCCTATCTGTTCCTCAGATGTGAGTGGTTTTTCTTCCATCTTACAGATCTCCAGGGACAGACAACTTAAAACAAAAGTGAAGCAAAACAAAAGAAGAATCCTAAAATGGATACCAATTCTCTCGCCCTGCCCTCAGGGACGAGCAGTTTACTTACCCTCAGTTGTTCCCCGTGTGAACCACCAAATGCCGCAGTCTGGCTGGGCACAATTCAGGAGCCACTTTTTGAAAGAAACGAACTTTACTTTAGAACCACACACGGCAAACAAAACAGCTCCTCAGGAAAACCTTCAGAGTCCAACTGCCACCACCGACTTTCCACAAGCCTCTCTCTCAACCACCAGCCTCTCCACCTTCCACAATCCTCCTGCTCCTGAGGCCAATTGGCTGGGTTGCATGGGCAGAGCCAAAAAAGACCGCAATGAGCAGCTCCATGGCCTGAAAGGGCAGGGAAACAGCCCAATAAGCTTCACCACAGAGGAGCCAATGAGCTAGATGTTGCTAGGGCCGCTGTGAGCCAATCATCAGCAGGTAGTCTGAAAGTTTGCTAGGGCCCCTTCGGATGTAGCTCTCAACAGAACCCTAACCGAAACCCTAACCCTAACACATATATTAAAACTAAACCTAAACCAAAACCTAACCATAACACTAACCTAAAACTTAACCCAAAATATAACACTAACCCTAACCTTAACCCTAACCCTAACACTAACTCTAAACATATCCCTAACCCTAACACTATTCCTAATCCTAAATCTAAACCTAACCCTAAGAGCAACAGTAAGCCTAACCCTAAATCTAATGTAACCCTAACACTAACCCTACCCCTAATTTTACATGAACCCTAATCCTAACTGTAACACTGACGATAACCTTAACTGTAACTCTAATGCTATCACTAACACTAAAACTAACCCTAACTCTAATGCTAACACTTACCTTAACACAAACACTAACCCTAACCCTCACCCTAAAGTCTAAGCCAAAACATAAAACTAACCCTATCCCTACCCTAACCCAAACTCTAATCCTAACCCTATTTCTAAGTAAACCTAACCCTAACCCTAACACGAACCGTAAACCCAACTCTAACCCTAACCATAACACTAACCCAAACCCTAACTCTAATGCTAACCTAACACTAACCCTAAACCTAAACCTAACCCTAGTAATAATCATAACCATAATGCTAACCATAAAACTAACCCTAAACCGAACACTAAACTTCACCCTAAACCTAACTATAAACCTAACACTCAACCTAGTTCTAACTCTAACAATAATACTAAATGTAATTATAACCCTAAACCTTACCTTAACACTAAGAAAACACGAGCACTAAACCTAAACCTAACCGTAACACTAATTTTAACCATAAAGATAACCCTAACCCCAACCCTAAAACTAACACTAAGCCTAACCCTAAACCTAAACCTAACACTAACCCTAACCCTAACCCTAACCCTAACCAAAACCCTAACACTAAAGCTAAGTAAACCTATCACGAACCCTATCCCCGAACCTAACCCTAACCATAAAACTAACCCTAACCCTAACCCTAAGCCTAAACCTAACCCTAATCCTAATCCTAATCATAACACTAACCCTAAACATAACACTAACACTAAACTTAACCCAAACCCTGTCACCCTAAATCTAAACCTAACAGTAGCACTAACTCTAATTATAACCCACACCCTAACCCAAAACCTTTTCTTAATTCTACCCCTAACACGAACACTAACCCTAACCTAACCCTAACCATAACACTAACCCCAACACTAACTCTAACACTAACCTTAACACTATCACTAACCCTAACCAAACACTAATTGTAACACAAACCCTAACCCTAAACATAACTCTAACTCTAACCCTTACCTTACCCTAACCCTCACAAAACCCTAACACTAACCCTAATTTTAATACAACCCTAAACCTAAACCTAACCAAAAAACTACATCTAACTCTAAAACTAACCCTAACCCTAATCCTAAAACTTAACCTAACACTAACCCTAACTCTAAAAAGAACTCTAACTCTAAACCTAACAATAACTCTAAACCTTACCCTAAACCTAACTCTAATCCTAAACCTAATCCTAAGCCTAACCCTAACACTACCCCAACAATAAACCTAACCATAACCCTAACCTGAAACCTAACACTAACCAAAATATAACCCTAAACCTAACCATAATCCTAACTATATCACTAATACTAACCCTTACCCTAACCCTTACCTTACCCTAACAATAACCCTAAACCTAACAATAACATCAATCCTAACCATAACCTGAAACCTAATCCGAACCCTAACCATAACCATAACACTTACCCGAACCCAAACCCTATCCATAACCTTAAACCTTACATTAAATGTAAACCTAACTCTAAAGCTGACACTAACCATAATGCTAACAGTAAATCTAATCCTAAACTTAATTATAACACTAAAGGAAACACTTTCGCTTACCCTAACTGTAACCATAACGCTAACCCTAACTATAACCCTAAACCTAAGCCTAACACTAACCCTTACCCTAAACCTAACATGAACCCTAAGCCAAACCCTAACCCTAAACTAAATCTAACAGTAGCCCTATCCTTAACACATAATGTAAGCCCAAACCTAAACCAACCCTAAAACTAACCCTAATCCTAAGCCTAACACTAAACCTAACCCTAACTCAACACTCATCCTAACACTAACCCTAACCCTAATTCTAACACAAACCCTAACCCTAACCCTAACACTCATCCTATCCTTAAGCCTAACATTAACACTAACTCTAATTATAACCCTAAACATAAACCTAAACCGTAGCCTAACACTGACCCTAATTCTAACCCTAACCATAACCCTAACAGTAACACTATCCTAACCCTAACATTAACCCTAATGTTAATCACAACCCTAACCTTAATCTTAACCCTCACACTAACCATAACATAAACCAAAAACATAACCATAACCCTAACCCTAATCTAACCCTAATCCTAACCCTAAATTTATACTAACCCCAATCCTACTGAAAATCTAAACCTAAACAAAACCCTAATAGTAACCCCAAAACTAACCCTAAACCTTACTCTAACTCTAACCTTAACACTAACACTAACCTTATCCCTAACACTAACCCTAACACTAACCCCTAACTAAAACTAATCCTAACCCTAAAATTAACACAAAAGCAAACCCTAAACCTCACCAAAACACTAATACTAACTCTGACACATACCCTAACGCTAACCCTAACCCTAACACTAACCCTAACCCTAACACTAACAGGACCTCTCACACTAACCCTAACGCTAACCCTGACGGAAACAGTAACCCTAACGTAAAACTAACCATAACCATAACCTTAATACTAACACTAATCCTAAACCTAAACAAAACATTAATACTAACTGTAACACTAACCTGAACTTTAACCATAACATTAAACCTAATTCTTACACTAACCTAACACTAACCCTAAACATTAACCTAAAGTTAACCCTAATACTAAATGTAACCAAACAATAATACTAACCCTAACACTAACCCTAAATCTAAACCTAATCTATAACTAACCCTAACCCTAAACCTAAACCTAACATTAAACCTAACCCAAACCGTAAACCTAACCCTAACCATAATTCTAAACGTAATCTTAACCATAACACTAATGATAACCCTAACCCTAACACAAACCCTAACTCTAACCGAACACTAACCCTAACACTAACCATAATACTAATCCTAACACTAACCCTAAAGCCAACCCTAAACCTAACTCTAAAAATAACCCCAACCCTATCCTGAATCCTAAGCCTAAACCTAATCTTATCACAAACACTAACCTTAACACTAAACCTAACACTAAACATTACCCTAACCCTAATACTAACCCTAATTCTCACCAAAACCATAATCCTAAGTGTAACCCTAAGCCTAACACAACCCTAAACCCTAACAGAAAAATCCTAACACTAAATCTAACAATAACCCTAATGCTAAACCTAACCCTAATGCTAACCCTAAACCTAACCTAATTCTTACCCTAAGTTTAACCTTAACCCAAATCATAACTGTAACCATAACCCTAAACGTAACCCTTACCGTAACCCTAACAGAAACCCCAACACAACCATAACACTAAAAGTAACCCTAACACTAAACCTCACCCTAAAACTTACACAAACACTCTTTTCATAACCCTAACTATAGCCCTAAACATTACCCTAAAACTAACACTAACCCTAACCGTAACCATAACCCTAACCCTTACCCTAAAATATCACTAAACCTAACCTTAAAACTAATAATAACCCTAACCCTAAACCTTACCAAAACACTAAAACTAACTCTAACACTAACCCTAACGCTAACCCTAACCCTAACACTAACCCTAACCCTAACTATATCAGGACCTTTTACCCTAACCCTACAACTAACACTAACCGCAAAATTAACTCTAACCTAACACTAACCCTAACCCTAACACTAACACTAAAGCTAAACCTAAACCTAACCAAAACCCTAATACTAACTCTAACAATAACTCTAATGCAAACCTTAATCGTAACACTAAAACTGACCCTAACCCTAACACTAACGCTAAACCAACCCTTACCCTAACCTAACACTAAACCTAACTCTAACCGTAACACTAACCCTAACACTAAACCTAATAAACCACTAATAGTAACCTTAATACTAACCATCAAATTAACTGTAACCCTAACACTAACACTAAAACTAAACTTAACAGGAACTTTCTCCCTAACCCTAACACTAACCATAAACCTAACACTAACAATAACCCTAACCCTAAACCTAAACCAAAACCTAACCCTAACATTATTCCTAACCCAAAACCTCAACCTAACACTAACCCTAACCATAACCTATCACTAACCCTAACCCTAATCGTAATCGTATACCTCATTCTAAACCAAACCCTAAAACTAAACCTAACCCTAACCCTGAATCTAATCCTAAAAGGCCCCTAATTTTAACCCTAAACATTGCCCTAACATTAACCATAACACTAAATCTAACCCTAACACTAATCCTAGTACTAAAACTATCCATATCCTTTACCTAACCCTAAACCTAACAAAAGCCTAACACTAACCCTAACACTAACCCTAAACCTAACAATAACCATAAACCTATCTCTAACCCTAACCCAAACAGTACTCCTAACTCTAACCCTTATTCTAACATGAAACCTAAACCAAACCCTAACCCTAACACTAATCCTAACACTAACCATAACCTTATCCCTAACCCAAACCCAATTTGAACAGAAACCCTAATCCAAACGAAAAACCTAAACCTAATATAACCCTAACCCTAACCTTTACATAACACTAACACTAACCCTAATCCCAACCCTAAACCTATCAGTAAACATAACCATAACCCTAATGCTAAACCTAATATTAACCCTAATCGTAACCCGAACACTAACCCTAACACTAACCCTTATATTACCTTTAACCTTAATTCTAAGTCTACTCTCACCCTAACCCTAACTTTACACCTAATCCTACTGTAACCAAATCCCTAACGCAAACACTAACCCTAATCCTAACACTAATCCTTACCCTAACCCTAACCCAAAACATAATCCTAACTCTAACCCTATCCCTAACCTTAACCCTAACCCAAGCTCTAAGACTAACCCTTACTCTAAGAATAACACTTACCCTAACCTTAATCCTAACACTAACCATAAATCTAATCCTAAACCTAACCATAACACTAACCCTAAACCTAACCCAAATTATAAAACTAACCTTAAAATTAACTTTAACCCTAACACTATCTCTAACGCAAACCCTAACCATAACACTAACCCTAAACCTAACACTAACCCTAAACCTAACTCTTACACGAATTCAACCCTTACCCTAACACTATACCTAAACCTAACCCTAACCCTAACACTAACACTAAACCTATAAATAAACCTAAAAGTAACAATAAAACTTACACTACCCTAACCCTAAGACTTAACCTAACCCCCACCCTAACACTAATACTAATCATAACCCTAACCCTACAATGAAGCCTAACCCTAACCCAAACCCTAACCCTAACAGTAACCCTAACCCTATTTTTAACCCTAACCCTGAAACTATCCTAAACAACACCCTTACCCTAACACGAAACCTAACCCTAAACCTAACCCTAAAACTAACACTAACCCTAATCCTAACCCTAACCCAATCACTAACACTAACCCTAACACTAACACTAAACCTCATGATAAACATAAACCTATCCCTAACACTTACTCTAAACGTATCATAACACTCACCTTTAACCTAGCTTTAACACTAACCCAAAGAGTAATCCTAACCCTAAACTTAACCCTAACTGTAACACTAACCCTAACCCTAACCATAATCCTACACCTAAACCTAATACTGAATCTAACACTAACTCTAAAATGAACTCTAAACCTAATCCTAACCATAACTCTAACACTAACCATAGCCCTAAATCTAACACGAAACCTAAACCTAATTCTAACCATAACTCTAACACTAACCCACACCCTAACCCTAACCCTAACACAAACGTTTAACCTAACGCTAACCCTAACACAATCCATAATCAAGCCCTAACCCCAACCTTAACCTAACCCTAACCCCTACCTAAATCTAATCCAAAAACTAACCCTAACACTAACCCTAACACTACCCTAACCCTAACACTAACCCTAACCCCAAACCTTACACTAACCTTAACCCCAAACCCTAACCCTATATCTAAACCTAACTCTAACCCTAAACCTAACACTAGCCCTAACCCTAACTGTAACCCTAACCCTAACCCTAATTCTAACTCTAATTTTAACTGTAACCCTAATGATAATCTTAACACTAACCCTAACACAAACCCTAAGCCTACCCAAAAACTAACCTTAACACTAACCCTAACACTACCCCTAAAGCCAACCCTAACTCTAAAACTAATCCTAACCCTAACCTGAACCCTAGACCTAAAGTTAACCCTATCACAAACACTAACCCTAACCCAAACACTAACCCTACTCTAACCCTACGCCTAACACTAATACTGGTCCTAACACTAAGCGTAACCCTAAACTTAACTGTAACCCTAAATCTAACCCAAACCCTAACCCTAACACAAATCTGAACACTAAACCTAACACTAACCCTAACGCTAACCCTAACCTTAACCCTAACACTAACCCTAAGCCTAACCTTATTCTAACCCTATCCATAAACGTAAGCCTGTCTCTAAACCTACCCTTAACCCTAACACTCATCCTAACCCTAAACCTTACCTTAACCCTAACACTAATCTAAGCCTAACACTAAACCTAACACTAAACATAACCTTAAACTTAACACTAATCCTAAACCTAACTATAACCCTAACCCAAACACTAACACTATCATTAAACTTCACCCTAACCTTTAAACTACCTCAAACAACAACCCTAACCCTAAACCTATTTCTAACAGTAACCCTAACCCTAACCCTATTCCTAACCATATCCCTAATCCTAACCCTACCAGTAACCTTTCCATTACCCTAAGCCAAACCCTCACATTAATGCTACCCTAGTCCTAACACTAATTCTTAGCGTATCCCAAACCCTAACTCTTTTACTAGTACTAACCTTTGGCCTCATTCTAGCTCTCTCCTTAACCCAAAACCTGACCCTTATTCTGACCCCAATACTAACCCTAGATCTAAACCTGACACGAAATCTAAACCGGAATTTAACTCATCCCTTACCAGTAAACGTATACCTAAACCTAATAGTAACAGTAGCACTAGACCTAACCTAATTCTAAATAGAGTCATAAATCTAGCCCTAGTCCTAAACAAAAACCTTGAACAATCCCTAACAATAACCCTTAACCTAACACAAATCTAACCCTATCTCTAAACCCAAGGCCCTAACCTAATTCCTAATTCTGGCCCTAACCCTAACCCAAAAACTGACCCTTACCCTAACACAAATCCTAGCTCTAAACCTTATCCTAACCCAAAACATAACCCTAACACTAGACTTATCCATAACCCTAGCCGTAAAACTAGCCATAACCATAAACATCAAACACACCTAGCCCTTATCCTAGCAATAAAAACTAGCGCTAATTTTAACCCTAAACATAACCCTAGACCTAATTCTAACCCAAACCCTCGACCTACTCCTAAACCTAGCTAAAACTCTAACCCTTTCCCTAATCATAACACTATCCCTAACCTTAACCCTAGCACTGACTCTAACCCTAACCCTGGCCCTAGACCTAACCCTAGCTCAAACCCTAATACTTACCCTAAATCTAACCCTGACACTAAAACAAGGCCTAACCCTAACACTAGCCATAAACTTAACTTTAACCTAGCCCTAACCTTAGATCTAAACCTATCCATTACCCTAAAGATAAGCCTAAACCTAAGGTTAACCCTATCGTTAACAATAACCATATCCATTACTCTAAAACTAACCTGAATCTTAAACCTAACACTATCCATTACCTGAATCCTAAACTGAACCCTAATGCTAATACAAGCCTTAACCCTAAACCTTAACCTAAACTAAACCATACTTGGGCCCTGACCCTAATAAAACACCTAGCTTTAAACCTGACACTTACCCTAAACCTAACCCTTACACTGGACCTAGCCATAACCTAACCATAAAACTACCACTTACTTTGAACCCAGACCTGACATTAGCCATAGCCCTAATCTTAGTCCTAGCCCTAACACATACCCTCATCCTGGCACTAAACCTAGCCTTAATCCTAACCCGAACACTAACAAATAGCCCTAAATCAAATTCTAACCCGAACCCAACCTGTAAACCTAGCTATAACCCTCTTCCCCTAAATCTAACCCTAACCCTAAAACTAGCACTAACCATAACCTTAACCCTAAGCCTAAGGCTAACCCTAATACTAACCCTAGCACTAATCCTAACCCTATTTTAGCCCTGACCCTAAACTTACCCCTAACCCTAGGCCAAAAAATAACTCTAATCGCACCCCAGTCCTAATTCTAGTTTTAACCCTATCCATTATTGTAAAGCTAACGCTAGCCCTAACCTTAACCCAAATGCAGGCCTTATCCCTAAACCTAGATCTAACCATAACAATAAGTCTAAGCCTAAACCTCATTCTACCACTATCCCTAACACAATCTAATCCTAAAACTACCCCTAAACCTAGCACTAGCTCTAAAACAAAACTGAGCCATAGCCCTAACCTAACCCTAGCCTAATGGTAATGCTAGACCTGACATTAGGCCTATTCCTAGTTCTTATCCTAACCCTAACACAAAACCTAAAACTACACCTAGCCTTAATCCTAGCCCTAATTTGAGTCCTATCCCTAACCCTGATCAGTAACACTGATCCTGACTCTGACCCTAACACTAACCCTATCTCTATTCATCTCCCTAAACCTAAACTTAATCTAAACACTAGACCTTGAACTAGACCTAATGCTATCTCTAATCATAATCCTAGTTTTTACTTTAGCCATAGTTCTACACTGGCCCTAACCTAACCCCAAACCTAGCCCTAATTTGAGCCCTAACTCTATTTTTAATCATAGCCCTAACCCTAACCCTATGCCTAACACTTAACCTAAACCTAATCCTAAACCTAAACCTTGTCCTAACCCGAAACCTAAACTGAACCATAGCACTATTCCTAACCATAACACTAGCCCTCAACCTAGATATAATTTTATCAATTACCCTAAACATAACCCTAAGCCAATTCTAACCCTAGGCCTAACCCTAACCATAGCTCTAACCTAAACATAACCCTAGTTCTTACTTTAGCTCTAATTCTATCCATTACCTGAAACATATTTTTAACCAAATTCTATCCCTAGGCCTAACTCTAACCCTATGCCATACCCTAATCCTGTCCATTATACTAAACCTAACCTGAACCTGAAACCTAACCAAATCCATTATCCTAACCCTAATGTTAATTTTAGCCCTAACCCTAAAACTTAACTTAACCCATACCCTAACCCCGAATCTGACCTTAATAATACACCTGGCTGTAAAACTGACCCTAACCCTCAACATAACCCTTACAATAGACCTGGCCATAAACCTGAACCTAAAACTATCCCTAACCATAACCCGAAAACTGACATTAGCCATAGAACTAATCCTAGCCCTAACCCTACCACAAACCCTACACCTAATCATAGCCCTAAGCCTAGCCTTAATTCTAATCCTAACCTTAACCAGAGCCCTAACCCTAATTTTATCCCATGCCCTAGCCAAAAATGTAGCTGTAACATCATACCTTACCCTAACCCTAAAGCTAAACCTAAAACTAGCCCTAACTCTAGGCCAAAGTATAAAACTAACATGAGGACTAATCCTAGCCCTAAATTAATCCTAATCCTAAGCCTAATCCTATCCCTAGCACTATGACTAACTCTAACACTCGCCCTAGCCCTATCGCTAGTTGAAAACCTATCCCTGACCACAACCCAAACCCTAGCCCTATCCCTACCCCCAATCCTAACTCTAACCATCATCCAAATCTTAAACCTGGTTGTAAACCCTAACCTTAAGACCAAACCTCACCCTAACACTAGCCCTGAACCTAATGCTAATTTGAAAACTAGCTCTAACCCTACTCTAGCGCTAAAACAAAACCGAGCCATAATCCTAACCCTAATCCCTTAACCTAAACCAAACACTAACCTTACACCTATCCCCAAACTTAGCCCTAATTTGAGTACTAACCCTAATGATAGAAACAACCCTGACCCTGACTCGGACCCTAATACTACCGCTATCTCTAAACATGGCCCTTATGCAAAGCCTAGAACTAGCCCTAATCAGAAAACTAGTTCTGGCATTAGATGTAACCCTAATGCTAACACAAATCCTAGCCTAATCCTAGCCCTGACTCTAACCCTAACCCTCACCCTACCTCTAACTCTATCCCTTACCCTAACTCAAACACTCTCCCTAATGCTACTCTAGTCCTAACCATAATCCTTAGCCAACCCATAACTCTGTTACTAGTCCTAAACCTATCCCTCATTCTAGCTTAACCCTAATCCTAACCCTGACATTTATTCTGACCCAAACACTAAGCCTAGATCTTAACATGACCCTAACCCTAAACCGAACCCTAACACTACCCCTAGCAGTAAATATATACTTAAACCTAGCATTAACACTAGCACTAGACAAAACCTAATGCTAAATAGAGTCATAAATCTAGCCTTAGCCCTAAACAAAAACCTAGAACCAGCCCTAACATTAACCCTTAACCTAACGTAATGACTCAACCTATCACTAGACCAAACTCTAGGCCTAATTGTGGCCCTAACCATATAAAAAACCGTAACCCAACGATGACTCTTAATCTAAAAGAAACCCTAGCTCTAAACCTTATCCGAAACCAAAACCTAATCCTAACACTAGACATATCCATAACCCTGACCCTAACATTACCCATTATCATATCCCTAGCTCTTATATTACCCATATCACTAACGTTAGCCCTAAACATCACAAAAAACCTAGCCCTTATTGTAGCCCTAAACCTAGCCTTAATCATACCTCTAAGTATAAACTTAGACCTAATTCTAATGCTTACCCTTGACCTAGGCTTAACCATAGCTCAAACTCTAATCCTTAGCCTAAAGATAACCCTAACCCTAAACCTAACCCTAGACATGACTCAAACCCTAAACCTAGCCCTAGCCCTAATCCTAGCTCAAATGCCTACACTTACACTAAACCTAAACCTAACATTAACCCTAGGCCTAACCCTAACCTTACCCCTAATCCTAACCTTAAGCCTAGCCCTAACCTTAGCTCTAACCCTATGCATTACCCTAAAGATACACCTAACCCAAATGCTATCCCTAGGCCTAACGATAACCCTATTGCTAACACTAACCCTATCCGTTACTCTTAACCTAAACTCAACCATAAGCCTAATTCTATCTATTACACTAACCCTAGCCCTAAACCACAGCTAATTCAAGCATTAACTCTAAACCTTAACCTAAACCAAACTCTACCCTGACTCTGACCCTAATAATACACCTACTCTAAACCTGACCCCTACCCTAAACCTAACCATTATACTAGACATAGCCATAACCTAACACTAAAACTAATATTAACCATCAACCTAGATCTGACATTAGCTTTAGCCCTAATCCTAGACCTAGTCCTAACACAATCCCTCAGCTTAAACCTAAATTAGCCTTAATCCTAACCCAAACCCCAATCTTATCCCTAACCCTAATTCTAGCCATCACAGTAGCCCTAAATCTAGCTAAAACCCTATTCCTTCACATAAATCTAATCTTAAAGCTAACACTAACACTAACAATAACCCTAGGCCTAGCTGTAGCACTAACTCTAGCACTAATCATAATTTAGCCCTATCCCTAAACCTACCCCTAACCCTAGCCCAAAGACTAACTTAAACTCTTGCCCTAGCCCTATTTCTAGTTCTAACCCTATCCATTACCATAACCCTAAAACTAGCCCTAAATGTAGCCCTAACCCTAGCCATAGCCCTAAACCTAGATCTAACATAACAATAAATCTAAGCCTAAACTTCACCCTATCACTAGCTCTAACACTATCACTAATCATAAAACTAGCCCTAAACCTAGGACTAGTTCTAAAACAAAACTGAGCCATAGCCCTATCCCTAACCCTAGCCTAACCTCAACCCTAGACCTGATGTTAGCCCTATCCTTATCCCTAATCCTAGTTCTAAGACTAGACTTAATCCTAACCTTAATTTTAACCTTAGCCCTAACCCTAAATTTATCCCTTTTCCTAGCACTAAACATAGCTGTAACATCATACCTTACCCTAACCCTAATGCTAACCCTAACCCTAGCCCTAAACCTAGGCCTAAATCTAACATGAACCCTAGCACTAATCCTAGCCCTAATTTGCCCTAAAACTAAACCTAACCCTATCCCTATCCCTAAGACTAACTCCAACTCTAGCCCTAGCCCTATCTCTAGTTATAAACTTATACCTTAACTTAACCCAAAAGCTAGCCCTATCCCTAGCACCAAACTAAGCCCTAAACTTAGCCAAAGGCTTAAAAATAGACCTAAGACTAAAATTAAGTATAAACCTCACCCAAGCACTAGCTTTAACCCTAATGCTAATTGAAAAACTAGCCCTAAATCTACCCTAATCCTAAAACAAAACCTAGCCGTAACCCTAACCCTTAACCCAAACCAAACCCTAAAGCTACACCTAGCCCTAAACCTAGTCCTAATTTGAGTCAAACCCTAACCTTATAAATAACCCTGACACTAACTAGGCCCCTAAAACTAACTCTAGCACTAAATATTGCCCTAATGCTAACCCTAGAACTAACCCTAAACAGAAACCTTGTTCTTTCATTAGCCATAGCCCTAATATTAACACAAATCCTAGCCCGAATCCGAGACCTAATCCTATTTTTTACCTCTAACCCTAATCCTAACCCTAGACTTAAACTTAACCCTAACCCTAACCCTACATTAAACCCTATCCCTTTCCCTAAGCCAAATCCTTACACTAATGATACTCTAGTCCTAAACTTAATCTTTAGCCTACCCCAAACACTAACTGTATTTCTATTCCTATCCTAGCCTCATTCTAGCTCTAAACCTAACCCAAACCCTGACCCTTATTCTGACCCTAACATTAACCCTAAGTCTAAACCTGATTTTAACACTAAACCGAACCTTAACACTTCCAATACCAGTAAACCTATACTTAAAAATAACAGTAACACTAGCACTAGACAAAACCTAATCCTAAATAGAGTCATAAATCTAGCCCTAGCCCTAAACAAAAACCTAGCACTAGCCCTAACAATAAAGGTTAACCTAATTTAAAGATTGACCCTATCCCTAGACCCAAAGCTAATCGTAATTCTGGCACTCACCCTAAACCTAACACTATCCTGGACAATGACCATTAAAACCCTAAACAAACTCTAGCTCTAAACCTTATCCTTACCCAAAATCTAACCCTAACAATAGACATATCCATAACCCTGACCCTAAAACTATCCATAAACATATTCCTAGGTCTTATATTTCCCATAGTCCTAATGTTAGCCCTAGACCTCACACAAAACCTAACCATTATCATAGCCTTAAATCTAGCCCTAATTGTAACCCTGACCATAATCCTAGACTAAGCCTAATCCTACGCATGCCCTAGCCCGAAACCTAACTCAAACTCTAACCCTTAACCTAAACATAAACCTAAGCCTAACCCTGGCCCTGACTCTAAATCTAACCCTCGCCCAAGACCTAAACCTAGCTCAAATGCTAATACTTACCCTAAAACTGTCCCTGACACTAACCCTAGGCCTAGCGCTAAAACTAGCCCTAATCGTAACCTAATCCCTGGCTCTCACCTTCGTTATAACACTATCCATTACTCTAAAGATGAGCCTAACTCATATGCTAACCCTATTGCTAAAACTAACCCTATCAATTACGCTAAATCTAACCTAAACCCTAAACCTAATCCTATCCATTACCCTATCCATAATCATAACCCTAAAGCTAATTAAATCCTTAACCCTAAAACTTAACGTAAACCAAACCTACCGGGACCCTGACCCTAATAATACACCTAGCTTTAAACCTGGCCATTACCTTAACCTAACCCTTACACTAGACCTAGCTATAACCTAAACCTAAAACTAACACTAATCATAAATCTATACCTGACATTAGCACTATTCCCAATCCTAGCCCTAGCCATAACATAAACCCTCATCCTAGCCTTAATCCTAAGCCCTAGCTCTAACCCTAATCATAGCCTTAATCCTAACCCTCGCCCTAGCACTAAACCTAGCTATAACCCCATTCCTTCCCCTAAATCTAAACCTATACCTAGGCCTAACCCTATCTCTAACCCTAGCCCTAAATGTAGGCCTAATTTAGCCCTAACCCTAAACCTAAACCTAACCCTAGCCCTAAGACTAATTCTAACTCTTGCCCTAGCCCAATTTCTAGTTCTAACTCTATCCATTAGTAACCCTAACACTAGCTCTAAACTTATCCCTAAATCTAGCCATAGCCATAAACCTAGATCTAACCATAACAGTAAATCTAAGCCAAAACCTCACCATAGCATTAGTGCTAACTCTATCACTAATCCTAAAAGTAGCCCTAGCTGTCAAACAAAACTGTGACAAAGCTCTAACGCTAACCCTAACCAAATCATAATCCTAGACTTGACATTAGACCTATCCCTAATTCATACCTTAACCCTTACACAAACTCTAACCCTACACCTAGCCTAAAGCCTAGTCCTAATTCGAGCCTATCCCTAACTCTGATCAGTAACACTGATCTTGACTCTGATGGTAACACGAACCCTAGCTCTAATCATCACCCTAAACCTAAACCTCATCTACACACTAGATTTAGACAGAATTCTAAACTTAACATAGCCCTAATTATAACCGTAGTTATAACATTAGCCCTAGTCCTAAATAGTCAAAACCTAACTCAAAACCTAGACCTAATCAGAGCCCTAACCCTAGCTTTAAACCTAACCTCAAGCCTAACCATAGCCCTAACACTTAACCTAATCTAACCATAAAACTAAACCTTGTCCTAACCCAAAATCTAACCCAAACCATAGCCCTAATCCTAACCATAATCCTAGCCCTACCTTTAGCTCTAATCATATACGTTACCCTAAACACAACCCTAACCACATTCTAACCCTATGCCTAACCCTAACCAAAGTTCTAACCTAACCATAACCCTAGCACTAACTGTAGCTCTAATCAAATCTATTACCCTAAACATAACCCTAACTGAATTCTATCCCTAGGCCTAAACCTAACCCTATCCCTAACCCTAAACCTGTCCATTACTCTAATTCTAAACTTAACCCTAAACTTAACCGTATCCATTACCCTAACCCTAACACTAACCCTAATGCTAATTTGAGCCCTAAGCCTAATCCTTAACCTAACACATACCCAAACCCTGACCCTGACCCTAATAATACGCCCAGCTGTAAAACTGACCATAACCTTCAACCTAACACTTACAATAGATCTTGTCATAATCCCGAGCCTAAAACTATCCCTAACTATAACCCTAGACCTGACATTAGCCCTATCCCTTACCCTATCCCTAACCATAACAAAAATCATAGCCCTAAATCTATCCCTAAGCCTAGCCTAATCCTAACCCTAACATTTACCCTAGTCCTAACCCTAATTTTATGCTTTGCCCTAGCCCTAAATGTAGCTGTAACATCATACCTTACCATAACCCTAATGCTAACGCTAACCTTAGCCCTAAACCTAGGCCTAAACCTAGGCCTAAACCTACCACTAACCATAGCTCTGATCTAGTCCTAATTTGTCCTTAACCCTAAGGATAACACTATCCCTAGCTCTAAGACTAACTCTAACTCTCGCCCTAGCCCTATCCCTAGTTCTAACCCTATTTGTTACCATAACAAAAACCCTATCCCTATCCCTAGACCCAATCCTAACCATAACCTTTACCCTAGCCCTAAACCTGGATCTAACCCAAACCTTTTGCCTAAAACTCAAACACTAGCCCTAACCCAAATACTAATTGGAAAACTAGCCCTAACAGTACCCTAGCCCTAAAACAAAATTGAACCATAACGCTAACCCTAACCCTTAAACTAAACCAAACCCTAACCCTACACCTATCCCTAAACATAGTTCTAATTTGAGTCCTAAACCTAACCCTAACCCTAGAAGTAAACCTGACCCTTACTCGGACCCTAAGAGTAACCTTATCTCTAAATATTAAACTAACCCTATCCGCAGAACCAGCCCTAATAGGAATCTTAACCCTAAAAACTAGATTTTCATTAGCTGTAGCCCTAATGCTAACACAAATCCTAGCCCTATTTTGAGCCCTAAACCTAGGTTAACCTGAAACCTAACCCTAACCCTAACAAAACCCTTTCTCTACTTCTAACCCTATCCTTGCCCTAAGCCAAACCCTCACCCTAATGCTACCGTAGTTCTAAAAATAATCCTTAGCCTACCTCAAACCCTATCTCTATTACTAGTTCTAATCCTACCCTCATTCTAGCTCTAACCTTAATGCTGAGAGCCACGGCCAAGTCTGTATGGCCCCAGGCATTTTGCCAACAGTATTGATTGACAGGCGAGCCATTACTATCCGCCTCTGCCGCTACTTTTGAGTTATCTCACTATTTTGGAGTTCTCGTGGGGATTTCCAGGGATTCCTGAGAGTTCCCATTGGTTGGGGAAGTGCAGGAGGAGGGATTTCTGGGAGATATATTTCCGGCGGGGGGTTCCTGGACGAGCTGCATGGCATTCAGGAGAATTCCCCAGGAGCGTGTGTGAGGTTTTTTCTTGCAGTTCAAAAATAAAGTTTGTTCCTACTTCAGTGGCTCGTGATTTGTGCCCAGCCAGACTGTGGCATTTGGCGGTCCGTACGGGGAACGTCTGAAGCTTCGGGGTAAGTGAAATTGCTTTCCCCTAAGGGAAGTTGAGAAAATGGGTGACCATTTTAAAAAACAATGTGTTCTTGTTTTGATTTGTTTTGTGTTTGTTTCAAGCTGCCTATCCCTAGAATTTTCTCAGGCAGAGTGGGAAAAATGGTTGGCTCAAGGTTTGAAGTTGTTCGCCCTGAGGAAGAGATAGAAATAGACCACAAATTCACATGCCAAGAAAATAGAAAAATTGATACAACAATTTTTTGTTCTGTTTTTGTTTCATTCTGTTTCAGTTTTGTTTTGTGTTATCTTATTGGGTTGCGTTATCTTTATAATAGATTAGAAATTAGTAAAAACCAAACTGAAAGAGTGTTAAGTAAATTGTTAGAGGTTCAGACCATGGAGAAAGACATTTTAGATCAACCAAAAGAGAAGGTCTCTCAAGCTAGTCAGACAGAGGAAGAAAATTTAAAGGAAGAAAGCTTATAGGAGAAACAGCTATTAGGGAAAAAGCTACAACAGGGGGCTGATACTAACACTGTTCTATCACCAGAGGGCGTAATTCAACCAACAGCTCCACCTATGGAGATAGCTGAGTGGCCCTAAACCCCCGTAGTTGATAGATAGGATCCTGAGACAGCACCTCAAAGATTAGCATGCCCTGTACTTGAGCAGGCAGGAGGGCAGCGAATTCACCGTGCTTTAGATTTCAAAACAATAAAGCAGTTAAAGGAGGCTGTAACAACCTATGGTCCTCAAGCACCCTTCACTGTAAGCATGGTCGAATCCATTACCAACTTGGACATGATGCCAGCAGATTGGGCTAGTATGTGTAAATCTGTGCTAAATGGAGGACAATATTTGTTATGGGAGGTTGCCAATGAGGAATTTCGCAGGGAGACAGCTAGGCAAAATGCAGCACCCAGTTACCCTCAAAGAAATCTAGACATGTTGTTAGGAAAAGGACCTTATGTGGGTCAATGGCAACAAATTGAATATGATCCTGGCGTATATGCACAAATTGTTGTAGATGTGAAAAGGGCATAGAAAACTTTACAGGGGAATGGAGATTTACAAGGTCAATTATCTAACATAATACAAGGAACTAATGAACCTGATGCTGAATTTGTAGATAGGCTTATTCAAGCAGCTTCCAGAATTTTGGGGGATACAGAACAACCAATGCCATTTATAAAACAACTGGCTTATGACCAAGCAAATCGTTTCTGCAGAGAGGTTATTAGACCATGGACACATGAAGATTTAAACACATACATTAAATAATGTAGAAACATTAATGAACAAGGACAAGTCTTGGCAGCAGTACAACAGGCTTTAGATGCCAGGCCAAAAACATGCTACAATTATGAACAAACAGGACATTTTAAAAGGAGTTGCCTTATAGGAGGAGGGTTTAACAAAGCTAGGTATCAAAGTAATAGAATACCGGGTATTTGCCCACGATGCCATAGAGGGAGACATTGGGCTAATGAATGCCGTTCTCAAACCACCATAGAGGGTACTCCGTAATCAAAAAATGGACAAGGACCAGGTGTTTACCCATGATATCATAGAGAAAGGCATCGGGCTCCCTTGCCAAAAAATGGACAGGGGGGCCCAATGCTCTGAGGCCCACGACCACAAATGTACGGGGCACTGGAGGAACCCAGAACCACCATGGAGGGACCCAGCAACACCATCAAGGTAGTTCCCAGGACACATTATCCATCAGATCTCTCATCAGACGAACCAGAGGGAGCACAGGGTTGGACATCTGTGCCTCCACCAGAGCAGTACTAACTCCAGAGATGGGAGTTCAAATCATTCCCACAGGAGTAAAAGGACCTCTTCCGCAAGGAACTGTAGGCTTATTGTTAGGACGCAGTTCTACGCTAAAAGGATTTATGATAATCCCGTGGTAAATGACCGGATTATGAAGGTGAAATAAAAATTATAGCTAGTTCTCCAAAGGGTGTATCAGTAATTTCACCAGGAGATAGAATAGCACAGATATTAAAAATATCCAGCCTACATAATAAATTTTCCAGTAGTAGTATAGAAAGAGGTTCCAGGGGATTAGGCTCCACAGGTGTTTATTGGGCTATGCTGTCTTTGAATTTAGATTCTCGCCCAATGCTAAAACTAAATATTCAAGGACATGAATTTAATTGGCTACTTTATACAGGTGAAGACCTTAGCATCATCTCTCGTCAAGAATGGCCAAAACATTGGCCATTACAACAAGCCACTCAAACGCTTCGAGGCCTAGGAGTGGCAACTAATCCTAATAGAAGTGCAATGGTATTAGATTGGAAGGATCCTGAGGGATGTGAAGGAATTATACAGCCATATGTATTGGATCATCTTCCTATAAATTTATGGTGATGAGATGTCCTAGATCAATTAGGTTTGACGTTAACAAAGAACATCAATCCAAATGCACCCACTATTAGGGCTAGACAAGGTTTCAGGAAAGAAAAAGATTAGGAGAACAAGGTATAGCAGCACCAATTCAAATAGATCAAGGAAAAAATAGACATGGACGGGGTTTTCAGAAGGGATCACTGAGGCAATAAAAATTACTTGGAAATCAGATAGACCAGTATGGGTTCCTCAGTGGCTTCTGACTAAAGAAAAGATACAAGCAACCCATGACCTGTTCAAACAACAATTAGCGGAGGGACATATACAACCTTCCGTATCTCCCTATAATACTCCCATTTTTGTCATTAAAAAGAAATCTGATAAATGGAGATTATTGCAAGATTTAAGAGTCATTAATAATGAGATGGTTATTATGGGACCTGCTCAATCGGGGATTCCTCAAATGTCTGCTTTGCCAAAAACCTGGTACATTTTAGCTAGAGATGTTAAAGATTGTTTTTTTTTCAATTCCAATCAATCCTGAAGATAGTCCACATTTTGCATTTACTATCCCTGCACTAAATCATGAAGGTCCTGATCAGAGATATGAATGGAAAGTACTCCCTCAAGGGATGGCTAACAGCCCAACTACGTGTCAAATTTATGATAACAAAGTAATCCAGCCACTTAGAAATCAAAATTCTGAACTGCAAATATTTCACTATATGGATGATGTATTGTTAGCACACAAAGATAAAAACACATTGCTAGAATGTTATGCCACACTTACAAATTTATTAAAAAATTATAATCTAGAGATAAAAATAGATAAAGTACAATTAAATTTTCCAATTAATTATTTAGGATTTCTATTATCTTCAACCATGGTTCGTCCACAAAAATTCAAATACGAGTAGATCAACTCAAATCACTAACGACTTTCAAAAGTTATTAGGAGACATAATTGGATAAGGCCTTATCTAGGCATACCAACAGGAGAGTTGGGACCTTTATTTAATATCCTAAAAGGTCCATCAGATCCAAATTCACCCCGAATGTTAACGCGTGAAGCAAGAAAGGTATTAAAAATTATTGAAACATATAAGGAAAATATGCATTTAGATAGAATTGATATAACTTTGTCTTTATTATTTATTGTAATACCAACAAAAATATTCCTACAGGAGTATTTTGGCAAGAAGGTCCATTATTATGGATACATTTATCTTATTCTCCTAACACTATTCTTACTAGGTATCCTGAGGCTGTAGGACAATAAATACTCAAATGAATAAAAGCAGCAAACGGAGTGTTTGGAATTTCACCCAATAAAATTATTACTCCATATACTATGGATCAAATTGATGAGTTAGCTAATGAGTTAAATATGTGGGCAATAATCATGTGTAAATCTAATGTTTCATTTGATAATCACTTACCATCTAATCCTCTGTTGTCTTTTTGGTCTTCACATCCTGTAGTTTTTCCAAAAATGACTAGAAAAACTCCTATCATGAATGCTCCAAATAAATTCACTGAAGGGTCAAATAATGGTACAGCAGCAGTAGTTACCCCTGATCAAACTTTTACATTTTTAGTACCCAAACAATCAGCTAAAAAGGTAGAGCTTATGCAGTTTTACAAGCTTTTGTGATGTTTAAAAATTCTGTATTTAATTTATTTTCTGAAAGTCAGTATATAGTTTATGCTATAGTATCCCTTGAAGATGCTGGTAGGATTTCCCCTTTCTCTACTGTTTTCTCTTTGTTTTCTGTTATACAAAGTCTAATCTGGGACAGAAAAGATTCATTCTTTATAAGACATATCAGAGCACATACAGGATTGCCTGGAGCCCTTA
The DNA here is from genome assembly GCF_048772815.1 of Callospermophilus lateralis. Classification (NCBI taxonomy): domain Eukaryota; kingdom Metazoa; phylum Chordata; class Mammalia; order Rodentia; family Sciuridae; genus Callospermophilus; species Callospermophilus lateralis. The sequence goes on from NC_135325.1 coordinate 42,698,974, forward strand.
GTTCGAGCAATGATTAATAGATAAAACTACACATGACATACATATTTTCTATACACTAGAAGAAGCTACACATTTTCATAAAAGGTTCCATGTCAATGCTAATACTTTACAAAAGCATTTTAAAATAACTAAGGAACAAGCTAGACAAATAATAAAACAATGTCAAAATTGTGTGACCTTTTTACCACAAGTTAATCTTGGAGTCAATCCTAGAGGACTGATACCTAACCATATTTGGCAGATGGATGTCACACACTTGCCAGAATTTGGAAAATTAAAATATTTGCATGTTACAGTTTATACTTCTTCCGGATTTTTGGTGGGATCCCTTCATGCTGGAGAAAAAACTAAAGATGTTATAGCTCATTGCTTACAAATTTTGCCACTGTGGGCGTTCCAAAACAGTTAAAAACAGATAATGGTCCTCGTTATACTTCTACCTCTTTTAAACAATTTTGCTCATCATTTGGCATTACTCATATAACAGGAATCTCATACAATCCTCAGGGACAAAGCATAGTTGAAAGAGCTCATCAAACTATTAAAATGTACTTATTAAAGCAAAAATAGGGAATTGGAAATGGGTATATATCCCCCAAAGATAAACTTAAAATAACCCTTTTTACTCTAAACTTTTAAAATTTGGATTCATCAGGGCTTAGTGCTGTGGAAAGGCATATGTGTCCAAAAAATGTACATAAGCCTAAGGTACTTTGGAAGGATATTCTAACAGGACAATGGAAAGGTCCTGACCCAGTGAATGTCTGGGGGTGGGGTTCTGTTTGTGTGTTTCCACAGGTAGAACAACAGCCAATTTGGATTCCAGAGAAACTAACCAAAGCGAATTCTATGGACCAAAAATAAAAAAGAAAGGTGATTTGACTCAAATCCATAACAGCTGATATCCAGAGCTCCAGTTTGGCTATTCTTTCATCTGCGAGAGTGATTAACCAGGATGCTTTTTTCAATATTTATTTTATTATTTGCCTTTTCCCACATCATAAAGTTCTATTTTATTTTTGAGCTCATACATTCCGAGGTTAATGTTTTTCTGATCAGTTTTATTTTTTGACTGTGGAGTTTTTAAACATTGCAATGGAGATTTCACCTAGGTAAAGCTACAAGGCCTTTATTATTGTCTTATGTGTTGTATGTTATGTGTGCACACTTCTGTTTTGTGTTGTATGTCTCCACGTGCATATGTCCATATATTATATATGAGGAGAGCTCATGAATAAATGGATCCGAATTTTTTTTATTCACGTGATTTTAATGGTTTAATTTAGTTTGGGTAAACAGCTGTTGAAAATTGTTTTAATAGGTGAACAAATAAGGAGGTTAACAGATCTGTTTGTTTACTTTCACCTTTCCTTTTCATTATATTAAATAATTCTGTTCAGGATAATGTAAATTGTTCAAAAAATTGTTTTCTTAGTGCCTGTTGGAATGTTGCAATTTTTTTTTTAGCATCATTGCCAGAATTCCTATCTTCATCCCAGTGCCGGTGAAGACAAAGATAAAACCAAAGTACAGCTTCTTTGATAGTTATCACAACAAACTGTATAAACTGATGCGTCAATGAATAATAACTCAACAAGTAATGCTCAATCAAAGAGTCGATTTACTTTGGGAGAAAATGGACATATTGATAGATTCCTCTGCTTTGAACTGCTTGCAGAACTTCCCTGGAATATGTATCACTTGTATGCATTTTGAACTATCTGTTGGTGCAGAAAATTGTGGTAGTCCTGGATTATTTTTGCTGATGGTGTCACCAGTGGTACAATTTTTCAAAGGAGCCCTCAATTGGCTTAGTGTCATGGCATTTTAAATCCTCCTCCCTTCTACTAGTGATAGTCTAAAATTTGGGGGCCAACAGAGGTGAGGCAAAGAACCTCACCCCCCCACTGGCACCAAGGCCAAATTTGGGGGCCAACAGACGTGAGGCAAAGAACCTCACCCCCCCACCACCACTGGTGCAAAGGCCTAGCCACAGTATGGCTGTATGCTGGACCGGTAGTCAGTGACGGGTATGATCCAATTGCAGTGGTACCAACCTAAGACAGGAGGCTGACGCCTAGAGGTCATTTCATCCGATGACGGGTAAGGACCATATGTTGAATTGGACTACCTAATAGGCACGGTGCCTAAGCCACATTGCTTGTTGTTTAATTAAACAGAAGGGGGGAGATGCTGAGAGCCATTGCCGAGTCTGTATGGCCCCTGTCATTTTGCCAACAGTATTGATTGACAGGAGAGGCATTACTATCCGCCTCTGCCGCTACTTTTGAGTTATCACACTATTTTGGAGTTCTCGTAGGGATTTCCGGGGATTCCCTGAGAGTTCCCATTGGTTGGGGAAGTGCAGGAGGAGGGATTTCCGGGAGAGATATTTCCGGCTGGGGGTTCCTGGACGAGCCACATGGCATTCAGGAGAATTCCCAGGAGCGTGTGTGAGATTTTTTTTTTTGTAGTTTAAAAATAAAGTTTGTTCCTGCTTCAGTGGCTCGTGACTTGTGCCCAGCCAGACTGCGGCACCCTAACTCTAATCCTGTCCCTTATTCTGACCCTAACACTAACCCTAGGTCTAAACCTGACACTAACCCTAAAGTGAAGACTAACCCTACCCCTACCAGTAAACCTATACCTAAACCTAACAGTAACACTAGCACTAGACCAAACCGAATCCTAAATAGAGTCATAAATATAGCCTTAACCCTAAACAAAAACCTAGCACTAGCCCTAACAGTAACCGTTAACCTAAAGTAAAGACTAACTCTATCCCTAGACACAGCACTAGACCTAAATATGGCCCTCACCCTAAACCTAACCCTAACCCGACAATGACAGTTAACCTAAAACGAACCCAAGCTCTAAATCGTATCCTAACCAAGAATTTAATTAGAACACTAGACTTATCCATAACTCTAACCCTAAAACTAGCCATAACCAAATCCCTAGCCCTTAAATTACCCATAGCCCTAATGATAGCCATAAACCTCACACAAAACATTGCCCTTATCCTAGCTCTAAACCTAGCCCTTATTGTAACCATAACCGTAAACCTAGACCTAACCCTAAACTTAACCCTCGTTTTAACACTAATTCTATTTCGAACTTTAAACTTAATCTAAACATAACCCTAACCCTAACCCTAACATCACCCCTGACTCTAACCCTAACCCTCAAGCTTGCGCTAATCCTAGCTCAAAAGCCAAGACTTACCCCAAACCTAATACTATCATAAACCCTTGCCCTAACTCTAACCCTAGTCTTAATTCTAACCTTTACTCTAGCCCTAACCTTAGCTCTAAACCAATCCATTTCCCTAAAGATAAGCCTAACACAAATGCTAACCCTAGGCCTAACGCTAACACTATTGCTAACACTAACCCTATTCATTACTCTAAACCTAACCTGAACCCTAAGCCTGATCCAATCAATTACCCTAACCTGGACCCTAACCCTATCCCTAATGCTAATTCAAGCCTTAACCCTGAATCTTAACCTAAACAAAACTGTACTCGAACTCTGACCCTAATAATACACCTAGCTTTAAACCTGAACCTTAACCTAAATCAAAACCTTACACTAGACCTATCCATAACCTAACCCTAAAACTAACTATAACCATAAACCCAGACCTGACATTAGCTCCAGACCTAATCCTAGCCCTAAGCCTGACACAAACACTAGTCCTCATCTTAGGCCTATACCTAGCCTTAATCCTAACCCAAACCCTCACTCTAGCCCTATCTCTAATTTTAATCCTTGCCCTAGACCTGAACTTAGGTATAACCCCATCCTTTCTCCTAACACTATCACTAACCTTAACCCTAACACTAACCATATCTCTGGCCCTAATCATAGGCCTAACCCTAACACTAACACTAGCACTAATCCTAGCCCTAATTTACGCTTTACCCTAACTCTACCCCTAACCTTGGCCTAAGACTAACTCCAACTCTCCCCAGCCCTATTTCTAGTTCTAACCCTAACTCTTACAATAAACCTAAACTTAGCCCTAACTCTAAACTTAGCCCTAACCCTAGCCTGAAACCCTACCCTAGATCTTACCATAACTCTACATGTGACCCTAACCCTAAGCCTATATGAACCTACCACTAGACCTAACACTATCGCAAATCCTAAAACTAGCCATAACCCTAGCCTTATCCCTTAAAGATAATCGAGCCATTGTCCTAACACTAAATGTTAACCTACACCAAACCCTAACCCTAAACATAGACATAACCTTCTAGCTCTAATTCATGTCCTAGTCCTCAAATTAACCCTGACCCTGATTATATTCTAACCCTCACCTTAGTTCTAAATATCCCACTAACCCTAAAGATAATGCTAACAATAGATCTAGACCAAATACTAACTCTAATCATAACGTTAGTTCTTATATTATCCATAGCCCTAACCCTAGCCCTAAACCTAACTGAAAAACTAGCCCTAATCTGAGCCCTAACCCTAAAAGTAAACCTAAACCTAACCTTACCCTAACCCTAACCCTAAACCTAGCCCTAACCCTTGCTCTAACTCTATCACTTACCCTAAGCCAAACCCTATCCATTATGCTAACTTAGTTCTAATGCTAATCCATAGCCTAATCCATACCTTAACCCTATTACTAATCCTAACTCTAGCCCTCATTCTCACTCTAACCCTAATTCAAACCCTAACCCTGCACCAAACCCTAAAACTAGCCCTACCAGTAAAGTTCTACCTAAGACTATTCCTAAATATAGCCATAACTGTAGACCTAGACCTAAAAAAACCCTGAGCTCTAGCCCTAACATAATCCATAAACTAAAGCAAACACTAACCCTATCCCTAGACCGTTAGGGATACTAATTATGGCTTTCACCTAAAACCTAACTCTAACCTGAACACTGACCCTAACACTAACATTAAACATAGCTCTAAACCTGACCCTAACTCAAAACCTAAACATAACACTAGAAATAGCCATAACTCTAACACTAAAACTTGATCTTACATTACACATAGCCTTAACCATGGGCCTAAACATAACACAAAACCTAGCCCTAATTTGAGGCCTAAACCTACCCTAAGCAAAACCATAATCCTAAATGTAGCCATAACCCTAACCCTTGCCTTACACATATCACTAGCTCAAAGCCTAACCCTTAGCCTAAACATAACCCTAGCCCTATTCCTAAAACTAAACATAACCTTAGATCTAATCCTAACCTTAACCCTAGTACTAACACTAGCTCTAACCCTAACATTACCCTAACCCTACCCCAACCCTAATTATAACCCTAGCCCTAAACCTAACTGTATCCCTAACATTAATCATAAAATTAACCCTCGACCTAACCCTAAACCTAAGCCTTGCCATAAACTTAACTGTAACCCTTACCATAAATCAAAACTAAAATTATCCCTAAACCTAAATTTAACCATAACATAAACTTAAACCTAAACCTATTCTTAAATCTAATCCAATACATTCCTCTAAAACTAACCCTAACCCAAAGGAAAACCCTAGCCCTAACCCCAACCCTAACCCTAACCATAACTTTAACCCAGACCTAACACTAAACCTAAAACTCCCCCTGGTCCTAACCTTAGCTTAATCCCTAACCCTTACCCTTACACTAAAACTAGCCCTAGCCCTAACCATAATGCTAACTCTAGTCCTAACACTAACACTAAACCTAGCCCTAATCCTATCCCTAATTTTGCTCTATTCCTAACACAAACCCTAACCCTAGAATTAAGACTAATGATAATTCTCATACAAGACCTATCCTACTTCTAACGCTATCCCTTACCACAACCCTAACCCAAGCCATCACCCTAGTTGTAACCCCTACACTATCATTAGCCCTAGCACGAACTCTAGATTAAAACCTATCTCTAAAACTAACCCTAACACAATGCCTCAGCCTAACCCTGAAACTAGATATAACCCTAATGCTAATGCTAAAATTAGCCCTAACCCTAGCCCTAGCCTTAATACAAAACTGAGCCATACCCCAAACACTAACCCTTACCCTAGACCAAAACCTAACCCTACACCAGCCCTAACCCTATCCCTAACTTGAAACATAACCCTAACCCTAAACATAACCATGACCCTGACTCACATCTAAACACTAAACCTAGCTCTAAACATTACCCTAACCATAAACCTAACCCTAACACTAGACCTAGCACTAAACTGAATCCTAAAACTAATGCTAATTGTAACTCTAGTTCTTACAATAGCGGTTACCATAACACTAGCTCGAATCGTAATACAAAATTAGCACTAATCCAAGCCCTAACACAAGCTATAACCCTAAACCTAACCTTAACACTGGTCCTAACCCTAGCTCTAACCATATCTCTTACCCTAAGCCAGACCCTCACCCTAGTGCTAACCGTATTCTTAGCACTAATCTTTAGCCTAACCAAAACCCTAACCCTACAACTAATCCTAACCCTAGCCTTCATTCTAGATCTAACCATAACCCAAAACCTAACCTTATCCCTGACCATTATTCTGACCCTAACACTAATCTCAGGTCTAAATCTAAACCTAACCTTAAACAAAAACCTAACACTAGTCCTACTGGTAACCTTATACCTAAACCTAACCCTAATTCTAGACATAGACCTAAACCTAATCTTAAATCAAGCCATAACTATAGCTCTAGACCTAAGGACAAACTAGATCTAGGCTTAACACTAACCCTTAACCTAACCCAAACACTAACCCTACCTCTAGACCTAACCCTAGTCCTAATTCTGGCTTTAAACTTAAGCATTACCCTACCTGAACACTGTCCCTGACACTAACACTAACCCTACCTCTAAACTTCACCATAAACCTAAAACAGTAAAACTACACTTAGCCCTAGCATTAACCATAAAACTAGTCCTAATCATTACACTAGTTCTTACAATAGCCATAGCCCTAACCTATCACAAAAGCTAGACCTAATCCAAGCCCTACCTTAGCTTTAAGAATAAAGCTAATCCTAACACTAACCCTAGCCCTCACTATAACTCTAAGCCCAACCCTAGACCTAATCCTAACCATATCCCTACCCCTAACCCAAGTTCTTACCCTATTCATTACCCTAAGATAACTATAATCCTTATGCTAAACCTAGGCGGAACCCTAAACCTAGCACTAGATTTAACCCTGTCCATTAGCCTACACTTAACCTGAACCCTAAAACTGTGTCATTACCCGATCCCTAAATATAAGACTAATTTGAGCCCTAAACCTAAACCTTAACCTAACCCTAACCCTAACCTGATCCTTCCTCTAATAATACCCATAGCTCTAAACCTGACCCTAGCAAGAAACCTAAACTTTGCAATAGACCTAGCCATAAACCTAACCCTAAAACTATCCCTAACTGCACCCTAGACCTGACATTAGCCCTAGCTGTAATTCTAGCCCTAACCCTAATACAAAACTTAAGCCAACATCCTAGCCATGAACCTCACCTAAATCATAACCCTAACCCTAACGTTAAACCTAACCTTAACTCTAAATCTCACCCTACTCCTAAAACTAGCTATATTTCTTTCCCTTACCCTAAACCTAATCCTAGACCTAAACCCAAAACTAACCCTAGCCCTAATCCTAGGACTAAACCTAACACTAACCCTAGCCCTAACCCAAGCCCTAATTTAGCCTTATCCCTATCCCTAACCCTAACCCTAAGACTAACTATAACTCTCACACTAGCCCTATACCTAGTTCTAACCCTATCCCTTACCATCACCATAAACCTAGCCCTAAAGCTAGCCCTACCCTAGCCCTATACTTAGTCCTAACTCAAAACCTAGATCTAAACCTAACTCTAAATTTAACCATCATCCTAAGACTAAATCTAACCATAACTCTACTCTTATCCCTAATCCTTAACCTAAAACTAAATCTGACACTTACACTAGCCCTAACCCTAATATTAATCTTAAAAGTAGCCCTAACCCTACCCCTAGACCTAAAACAAAACCGAGTCATAGCCCTAACCTTAACCTTTAACCTAAACCAAAACCTAACCCTACACCTATGCTAACTGTATCCCTAATTATAGTCTAACCCTAACCTGAAAACTAACCCTGACCTTGACTCTGAACCTAACACTAACCCTGGCTCTAAACATCATCATCACTGTTAACCTAACCTTAACACTAGACCTAGACCTAACTCTAACTCTATAACTAGCTGTAATCATAAACCTACTTCATTCATTAGTGGTAGCCTTAACCCTAGCCCTAATCTAACCCCAAACCTGTTGAGAGCCACAGTTTAGTCAAAATGACACCTGGCATTTTGCCAGAGGGAATGGTTGAAAAGTGACCCTGCTCCGGGAATACTCTGGCTCCATGATTAGGGCGGATCCTTCTAGGAATAGGGTGGCTCAGGGATTAGGGCAGATCCTGCTGCCTTGGGCGCCAGCTACTTTGGAGTTCCCCTTGAGTTCTCGCAAGGTTCCGGGAGAATTGGCACACAGAGCCTGGTTGAGGGGGTGTGTTACCGGGAAGCGCGCGTAGAGTGCCAGTGAGAGTTCAGGAATAAAGAGTTGCTCTTTGAACCTACAAGTCTTTGTGGTGGCTCGGTTATTCTGTGCCCAGCCAGACTGCGGCATTAGCTGGCCCATACAGGGAATGCCTGAAGCTTGGGGGTAAGTGAAATGGCTCGCCCCTGAAGGAGAGAAAAAAAAATGGGTGACAATTTCAAAAAACAATGTGTTCTTGTGTTGATTTATTTTGTTTTTATTTCAAGTTGCCTGTCCCTAGAACTTTCTCAGGCAAACTGGGGAAAATGGTTGACTCAAAGTTTGAAGTAGTTTGCCCCCAAGAAGAGAAATTGTTAGAGGAAGGAGGCCCCCAGTAAGACCAAGAACAGTTAGGGCATATGTTGATACAATACAAAAATGTAGCCCATGGCTTTTTAAAGAGGAGTTGTTGAATATATCACAATGGGAACATCATGGTATCCTGTAAAAAGATTTTTCTTCAAGAAGAAAGAGATGGCTAGTTCTGTTTACTACATGCATCTAAGATCTTGTTTTTTACAGACATCTGATTAATTTACAAAGCTAAAGTGTTGAAACATCAACCACTAAATATAAAATCAAGTACTCTTTACTTATTAAGTTCCATAAGGTAATATATTTAAACATATGTGTATTTTCATAAATTGGTAAATGGAAAAAAAAGTTTAATATTCCTTTGTGTCTGTGTCTTTGCTGAAACAAGGTTACTGAGAGTTAAGTTTCTATCAGGTGTAATTTATATACAAAGAGTATAAGAAGTTTCAGTTGGGTTTCAATTATAGTAATATAGTACCATAACAAAACATGAAAGTATTTCATCTTATTAAAGTAGAGTGATTTGTATAAATCAGAAATTTTATAAGGGTTGTTTCAGAATGTGAATTTATAAAATGGGTTAATGGCTAGAAGGAGATATAAAAATATTCAAGATGTGTAAATATATTTTAATATGGAAGATTAAAGGGAAAAGAAATGTTTCTAGATGAGACAATCTTTGTGTGATAAAGTAAAAATTTGTAAAATGTCTAAGCAAGTTACAAAAGGCTTTAAAAAGTTAAATAAAAGGTGGTTAAGATGCCTTCATGGTGGAGGAAAGATTGCATCATTCAAAGCCTAGTTAATATTAAAAGCATTACTTAAAAAAACCCATGAAAATTGGAAGATAATAGGATACAAGTAATTTGGATAAAGAAGATTAAAAATTTGAAGTCGAAAACTTTAAATACAGAAGTACAGAAAGGTAAAAAAAAAGAGAGAGAAGATGTAGGAAGATAGAAAAGATGTAGGAAGACAAGAATTTTAAACCCACAAAATAGGAAGCAAAAAAAAGAGGAGAAAAAAAAAACAACTAAGGGTGAAAGTACAAACCTTAGAAGATAATCTAGAAGTTAGAAACAAGATAAAAAATGGTTAAAAATGCCAAATAAATGTATTTCAGAAAAAAATGCAAAAAGTTAAGACAACTATTAGATACAGACATTCAAGATAGCAAAAGGTATAAGAGAGTAGTTTAAAGTCAAATATTGAATAAAATAGAAGAACGAGGAGATTATTAGTAATTTTTTTTCAAAAAGACCATCAACTTTAATTTCTGGTGGTGCAGAAATTAGAAACAAGTGATTCTCAATCAAGAAGTCGATTTACTTTGGGAGGAAATGAACATATTAATGGATTCCTCTGCTTTGAACTGCTTGCAAAACTTGTCTGGGCTATGTTTCACTTGCATGCATTGTGAACTATCTGTTGGTGCAGCGAATTGTGGTAGTGCTGGGGTATCTTTGCTGATGGTGTCATCGGTGGTACAATTTTTTCAAAAAGAGCCATCATTTGGCTTGGTGTCGTGGCATTTTGCATCCTTCTCCCTTCTGCTTGTGATGGTCTAAAATTTGAGGGCCAACAGAGGTGAGGCAAAGAACCTCACTCCCCCACTGGCACCAAGGCCAAATTTGGGGGCCAACAGAGGTGAGGCAAAGAACCTCACCCCCCTGGTGCAAAGGCCAAATTTGGGGGCCAACTGAGGTGAGGCAAATAATCTCACCCCCCCACTGGTGTAAAGGCCTATCCACAAGTATGGCTGTATGCTGGACTGGTAGCCAATGATGGGTAAGATCCAATTACAATGGTACCAACCTAAGACAGGAGGCTGACGCCTTGAGGTCAGCTCATCCAATGACGGGTAAGCACCATATGTAGTATTGGACAACCTAAGACAGGCATGGTCCCTAAGCCACATGCTTATTGTTTAATTAAACAGAAGGGGGAGATGTTGAGAGCCATAGTTTAGTCAGAATGACTCCTGGCATTTTGGCAGAGTGACTGGTTGAATGGTGACCCTGCTCAGGGAATAGGGTGACTCCAGTATTAGGGTGGATCCTGCTGGGAATAGGGTAGTTTAGGGATTAGGGCGGATCTTTCTGCCTCAGGCGCCCGCTACTTTGGAGTTCCCCTTGAGTTCTCGCAAGGTTCCGAGAGAATTGGCGCACAGAGCCTGGTTGAGGGAGTGTGTTCCCGGGAAGCATGTGTAGAGTGCCGGTGAGAGTTCGGGAATAAAGAGTTGCTGTTTGAACCTACAAGGATTTTTTGCAGCTCAGTTATTTTGTGCCCAGCCAGACTGCAGCATTAATCCGCATTAGCCTTAATCCAAGTCTTAAACCTAGCTTTAACCCTAAACTTAAACCTAACACTAACCAAAACACTAGCTTTAATCTTATACATAACCCTAGCCCTAATCTTAGGGCTAAACCGATCTTTTACCCTAATGATAACCCTAATGCTTCTGATAACCCTAGGCCTAACCCTAACCCTATGCATTGCACTAAACCAAACCTAAACCCTGAACCTAAACCTGTCATTACCCTAACCCTAAATCTAACACTAATTCCAGCCCTGCACCTAAACACTAACTTAACCCAAACCCTCATCCTGACCCTGATTTCAAAAATAAACCTAGATCTAAACCTGACCCTGACCAAAAACCTAATCATTATACTGGACCAAGCCTAAACCTAACACTAAATATATCCCTAACTGTAACCCTAGACCTAGCATTAGCCATAGCCCTAATACTATCCCTAACCTTAAAACAAATACTAGTCCTCATCAAAGCCCTAAACATAGCCTTAATCATAACCCTAGGCCTCACCCTAGTTCTAACCCTATACTAACCTCCGCCCTTGCCCTAAACCTAGCTATAACCACATCCTTAGCCTAAATTAACCCTAACACTAACCCTAACCCTAATGATAACCCATGCCTTATTCTTAGCCCTAGCACTAACCCTAGATTGAAACCTAACTCTAAATCTAACCCTAAATCGATGCCTAAGCCTAATCCTAAAACAAGCCCTAACCCCAACCATAACATAACCCTAGCTATAATTTAGACCTATCTCTAAACCTAACCCTAACCCTGTTAGAGTCTGTAAACAAGTCAGAATGAAACATGGCATTTTGCCAGAGAAATGTTAGAATCTGTAAACAAGTCTGGATAGCGCCTGGCAAAATGCCAGAGGGAGTGGTTTGTGAAGTAACAAAAGCGAGCCATTAAGTGTGGAGATTCCTTTTTGGTTGACTCCTGTATCTAGTTTATGCTAATTAAGATAAGCTATGTGGAATGTATAAATACCGCTCCTGTCCTACAATAAACCGCTCCTACTCTGCTGTATCAAAGTACACAAGTTGTTTGTTACTCCCCGGTTATTTTGCCCAGCCAGCCGGGCTCTGGCAGATGGTGGCCTGTTACGGGGAACCCCAGGACACTCAGGGGTAAATGATGAAAAAAAGCTGCCCGTCCATAGATAGGACGGGAGCAATCTGCTTCTCCCTAGGCAGATAGGGTGAAAGGAAAAATGGCCATTTTGAGAAAATGGAGACGATTGATACAATATGTTTGTGTCTTGTTTTGTCTCAGTGTATTGTATTGTCTTTGTGATGAAAATATGGAAGGGTTGAGAATTAAATAGATAAGGGAAAGAGGCACCCAAATGGAACCAAAAATAATTAGGGCATGTGTTGATGGAAACCCAAGAACTCTAATCAGAAAGAAAAAGAAAGTTCAGAAGAAGAAGGATTGTCAGGAAAAAAGTTGCAGCAAAAGGCTATTACTGAATACTTTTCGTTACCAGAGGGTGCATGAATCAACATGGCAGCTGCCACGAACGCGTGCGCGAGCCAATCACAGCACAGCAAGGGCTTTCCAAGCGGCGGCAACTGGCTCTTCCACTGCCACGAGCCCAAATCCAAACCTGTGCCCGGAAGCAATTTAAATCCGGGACTCTCCCCAGGGCCCTCTGGGGCTTCCCAGGACGCTACAAGAAGACGGCCCATGTCCCTGAAGTTTGATCCTTTCCAAGGCCAATAACTACAATGGTTCTCCCACACCTGGAAGCTAATGAGTAATGAGCACTATTAAGGCTTATTTCAAACGTAAAAAAAAAAAAAAAAAAAAAAAATCCTTGAGATAATGTACTAAATTTTCCAGAAGTTTGTTTTCTTAGCACCTGCTGGAATACTACAGGATTTTCTTTAGCATCATTCCTGCCTTCATCCCAGTACAAATGAAAACGAGGGTGGAAGAATTTCCAGTGTTGCTGAAAACCTGAGGAGACTTTGGCTGAGAACCGGACGAGACTCCAGAGCTTTTGCTGTTTCTGCTGCCACAGCTTAGGCTAGCTGCCTACAGAACTTACCTGGACTGTGATTTACCTGGACTTTGAGTTAATCTATTGAGACACTGCTTTACCTGGACTGAAACAACAAACTGTAATCTACAACAAATTGTAACTCAGTATCTTTGCTAACAGTGTCATTGCTGGTATAACTTTTCCAAGGACTTCTTGCATGGAGCCATCAAGTGGCTTGGTATTGTGGCATTTTGTATCCTCCCCTTATGCTTGTAGCAGATGATTTATGGTGTTTATTTAAAAACCACTATGGTCATTATTTAAATTAAACAAAAGGGGGAAATGTTAGAGTCTGTAAACAAGTCAGGATGAAACCTGGCATTTTGCCAGAGAAATGTTAGAATCTGTAAACAAGTCTGGATGGCGCCTGGCAAAATGCCAGAAGGAGTGGTTTGTGAAGTAACAAAAGCGAGCCATTAAATGTGGAGATTCCTTATTGGTTGACTGCTGTATCTAGTTTATGCTAATTAAGATAAGCTGTGTGGAATGTATAAATACCGCTCCTGTCCTACAATAAACCCCTCCTACTCCTGCTGTATCAATCTACACAAGTTGTTCATCACCCCCCCCCCCGGTTATTTTGCTGCAGCCCGACTGCAACATAACCCCAGCCCCATGACTAACTTTAACTTTCACACTAGCCTTACCACTCGATCTAACCCTGTCTCTTACTGTAACCATAATCCTAGCCTGTTGCAGTAATTCACTTGCAGGTCAGCATGGGAAAAGAAAGAAGAAGCAGAGCAAGCAAAGCAGCAGCAGAAAAAAAAGTCCTTTATTGTTTACAAGCAATCTTTTTATAGTATTGTGAACAAAGAAGGCAGCCTTCCAACATCAATAAATCAGGTCTTTTAGCTAATTAAACATAGCATACAGAAGTTTTACTTTCTAATCAGAAGTGACCCGCTCTCATGGCTAATCTATTCTCGGCCCGGAGTATGTTGAGCTCTGCTCTTTGTTAAGAACAGATAATAAAATTTTTCTCAGCGCCCTCCTAGCCCACTTGGCTGAACATCCTGTGTGCAGGCAAGTCCTCCCAAGGAAAGCAGACACCTCGTTTTCAAGCATGTCCACTGTTACCTTATCTAAACCTTGAAGGAGCTCTCGTTTGCGAGCAGGCCCTCCCAAGGACAGCAGACACCTTGTTTTCAAGCATGTCTGCTCTTACCTATCTATACCTTGACAGAATATCCCATTTGCAGGCAGAGTCCATCAAGGACAGTAATAGTAACACAGTCACATCTGATTCTCTACATCAGCCTTAACCCTAGTACTAACCCTTGCCCTATCCTTATCACTAGCACTAACCATAGTCAGAATGTAACTCTAAATCTAGCCCTAACCCGAAGCTTAAGCCTACACCTAACACTAGCCCAAACCATAAAAATTATCCTAAAATGAGACCTAACCCTAGCCCTAGCCCTATAACAAAACGATCCATAGCTCTAACCCTAACCATTAACCTAAATCAAACCCTAACAATACACCTAGACCTAACTCTAGTCCTAATTTGAGTTGGAAGCTGAATCCTAACACTAACCCTGAACTGGACAGTGACCATAACACTTCTAGCTATAAGCATCACCCTAACCCTAAACATAACCCTAACACTAAACCTAGCACTAAAATCCTAAAATGAGCCCTAATTGTAAACCAAGTACTTACATTAGCTGTAACCCTAACCCTAATCCCAACATAACCCAAAACCTAGCCCTAATCCAAGCCCAAGCTTTATCCTAGCCTAACCCTAACACTAGCCCTAATTGTAACCATAAATCTAGCCTTAAACTGATCTCTAACTCTAGCCATTACCATAATCATAACCCTAACCTAAATGATAACCCTAGGCATAAACCTAAACCTATCCCAAATCCTAACATTTCTATTAACCAAAACCTAGCCTGAATCCTAAACCTAAACCTATCATTACCCTAACAGTAATCCTAAAACTAATTCAAGCCCAAACTTGAAACCTTAACCTATCCCAAACCCTAACCCAGACCTTGACCCTAATAATATCCCTAGCTCTAAACTTGACCATAACCCAACACCTAACCATTAGCCTAGACGTTGACATAAACCTAATCCTAAAACTATCTTTGACCATAATTCTGGACCTGAAATTAGCGCTAGCTGTAACCCCAACCTTAACCCTAAAAACACACCTAACCCTCATCCTAGCCCTAAACCTAGACTTAATCATAGCCCTAACTCTAGCCCTACACCTAACCCTAATTCTAACCTTCACCCTACCCCTATATCTAGCTATAATATCTTCCCTTACCCAAAATTTAATCCTACCCCTAACTCTAACTCTAGGCTTAAGCTAGACACAAAACCTAGCCCTAATCCTAGCCCTAATTTAGCTCTATTTCTAACCCTATCCTAACCCTAGGCCTAAGACTAACTCTAACCCTTGCCTTAGCCCTATCCCTAGATCAACTCCTATCCACTACCATAAACCTAACACTAGCACTAACACATGCCCTAAAGTTGGTCCCAAACCTAACCCTAACTCTAAATTTATCCTTAAACCTAAGCCTAAGCCTAACATTAACACTATCCCTAACACTAATGCTAATTATAAAACTAGCTGTAACTCTAATCCCAGGAGTGAAACAAAACTAAACAATAGCCCTAACCATAAACCTTAACTTAAACGAAACACTAACACTACACCTAGATGTAAACCTAGCCCTAAATCAAGTCCTAAGGCTCACCTTAAAACTAATCCTTACCCTGACTCATATCCTAACACTCACCCTAGCTCTCAACACCGCCCTCAACTCAACTCAAACACTAACATTAACAATAGTCCTAATTTGAGTCTTAACACTAACCATAAATCTAACCCTAAACCTGACTCCTATTCTAAGAAGCACCAGAGCTATAAATATTACCCTAACCTTAAACCTAACCCTAGCACTCAATCTACCCCTAATACTAACCCTAAAACTAACCCTAATGGTAACCCTAGTTCTTAAATTAGCTGTTGCCCTAAAGCTAGCCCTAACACTAAAACAAAACTAGTCCTAAACTGAGCCCTAAACCTAGCTTTAACTCTAACTCGAACCCTAGATCTAAATCAATCTATATCAACCCTAGGCGAAGACCTAATCCTAAGAGTTACATTAGACCTATCCCTATTACTTAGACTAACCAAAATCCTAACCATATTAATAGTTCTAACCCTAGCTCTAACACTATAACAAACACTAACCCTAACCCTGATCCTTATTCTGACCCTAACACTAAACCTAGGTTTAACCCTAACCCCACCCTAACCCAAAATTCACCATAATTTTATACCTAGACCTAATCCTGAACCTAACTCTCAACCTAGCCCTAATCATACCTCAAAAACTAACTCTTACGCTAAACATAACCCTAAACCTTATCCTAGCTCTAACCCTCACCTTAACCCTAACACCAGACCTAATCCTAACCATTACCCTAGCCCTAAGCTTAACTCTAACTCAATCCATTACCCTAAAAGTAAACCTTACCATCATGCTAACCCTAGGCTTAACCCTAACCCTATCACTTTTCCCAAGCCTGTCAATTATCCTAAACGTACCCTAAACCATAAACCTAACCCAATCATTATGCTAACCCTAACCCTAATGCTAATTAGAGTCCTAACCAAATTGCAAACCTAAACCAAACCCTAACACTGACCGTGACCCTAATAATTCCCCTAGCTCTAAACCTCACTCTTACCTTATGTAACCCTTACACTAGACCTAGCCATAAACCTAACCCTAAAACTATTCCTAACCTTAAACCTAGACCTGATATTAACCCTAGCCTTAATCCTAGCCCTAACCCTAACAAAAATCCTAGCTCTTATGTTAGCCCTAAACATAGCCTTAATTTTATCCCTAACCCAAACCCTGGGCCTAAACCTAACACTAACCCTAGCCCTAATCTTAGCCCTAATTTAGCCCTACCCTAACCCTAACTCTAGCCCAAAGACTAACTCTAACTCTCATGCTAACACTAACCCTAGTTCTAACTCTATCCCATAATACAATCCCAATCCTTGTCCTAACCCTTGGTGTAACCCTAGCCCTATTCATAGCCCTGGCCATAACCCTAGATCTAACCCTAAATATAAATCTAACTCTAACTCTAAACTTAAACCTAAACCTAGCACTAGCCCTAATGCTAACGGTAATCCTAAAATTAGCTCTAAACCTAGCCCGAGCCCTGAAACAAAACCAAGTCATAGCCATAACCCTAAACCTTAACCTAAACCAAAACCTAATCTTACACCTAGCCATAACTATATCCCTAATTCTTGTACTAAACCTAACCCGAAAACTAACTCTGACCTTGACTCTGACCCTAAAACTAACCCTGGCTCTAAACATCATCATCACCGTAAACCTCAGCATAACACTAGACCTAGTCCTAACTCTAACCCTATATCTTGTGCTAATCATAACCCTACTTCATACATTAGCCGTAGCCTTAACCCTAACCCTAACCTAACTCAAAACCTAGCCTTAATCCAAGTACTAAACCTAGGTTTAACTCTAAAGTTAAACCTAACCCTAACCCAAAACTAGTGCAAATCCTATACATAACCCTAGCCCTAATCTTAGGTCTAAACCTAACCATTACCCTAACAATAACCCTAACCCTTAAACTAACCATAGGTCTAACCCTAACCCTAACCATTACACTAAACCCCGTCATTACCCTAAACCTAAACCCTACCCTAACCCAAAACCTAACCCTGAACCTGACCCTAAAAATAATTCTAGATATAAACTTGAATCTTACCCTAAACCTAATTCTTACACTGAAACAAGTCATAAACCTAACACTAAATTTACCCCTAACAATAATCCTAGACATGACATAAGCACTAGCTAAAATACCATCCCTAACCATAAGACAAAACCTAAACCTCATCCTAGCCATAAACCTAGGCTTAATCATAACCCTAACCCTAAATAAGCCCTAACCCTAATACTAACAATTGCCCTAGCCCTAAACCTAGCCAAAACCACATTTCTTACCCTAAATGTAACCCTAACCCTGACCCTAACCCTTTTCATCACAATTGCCCTATCCTTAGCGCTAGCTTTAACACTAGATCGAAACCTAACTTTACATTTAACCTTAACTCAATGTCAAAGCCTAAACCTAGCCCTAACCCTGATGCTAATTCTAAAACTAGCTCTAACCCTAGCCCTAACACTAAACCTACCTGTAATTTAGCCCAATCCCTAACCCTAACTCTATCCCTAGCCCTAAGAATAACTCTTATTCTCACACTGGCCCTATCACTCGTTCTAATCCTACCCTTCCCATAAACCTAAACCTATCTCAAATGTTAGTCCTAACCCTTGCCCTATCCTTATCCCTAGCACTAACCTTAGATAAAAACATAACTCTAAATTTAACCCTAAACCAAAGCCTAAACCTTAATCTAAGACTAGCCCTAACCCTAGCACTAATCCTAAAAATTTCACTAACACTAACCTAAATTTCACTAACCCTAACCCTAGCCCTAAAACCAAATCAAGCCAAAGCTCTAACCCTAACCTTTAATCTAAACAAAGCCCTAACCCAACAACGAGCCCTAACCACAGCCCTAAATTGAGTTTTAAGCCAAACCTTAAAACTAACCCTTACCTTTTCTCTGAAATAACACTAACCCAAGGTCTAAATATCACCCTAACCCTAAACCTAAACCTAACAGTAAATGTAGCCCTAAAACACTAAAACTAACCATAATCATAACCCTAGTACTTACAATAACCATAATCCTAATCCTAGCATTAACTTGACCCAAAACCTAGCCCAAATCATAACTATAATTCTAGCACTAAACTGATTTCTAACACTATCCATTACCATAACCATAACCATAAACATAATGCTAATTCGAGCCATAAATTCAAACCTTAACCTACCAAAAACCCTACCCCAGAAGTTGACCCTAATAATACCCCTAGCTCTAATCCTGAAACTAACCCTAAACCTAACCCTTACACTAGATGTACCCATAATCCTAACCCTAAAACTATATTTAACCATAATTCTGGAACTAAAATTAGTCCTAGTACTAATCCTAGCCCTAACCCTAAAAAGATCCTTGCCCTCATGCTAACCCTAAACCTAGCCTTAATCATAACCCTAAATCTAACCACAGCACTAACCCTAATTATAACCCTCACCTTACCTCTAAACCTAGCTATAAAGCCACTCCATACCCCAAACTTTGCCCTAACTCTAAACCTAAACTCTAAACTCTAAACTCTAACCCTCACCATCACCCTAACTCTAACCCTAACCCTAACCCTAACCCTAAGCTTAAACTAAACACTAAACCTAGCCCTAATCCTAGCAATAATTTAGCCCTATCTCTCACCCTAACCCTAACACTAGCCCTAAGACTAACTCTCGCCCTAGCCCTATTCCTAGTTCTTACCCTATCCCTTACCATAACCCTAAACCTAGCCATAACCCTTGCTGTATCCTTAGTTCTAGCCCTAACCCTAGATCTAACCCTAATTTCAAATTTAACCCTAAACCTAAGCCTAAGCCTAACACTAACACTAGCACTAACCCTAAACCTAGGACAAAAACAAAACCGAGTATGAGCCCTAACCATAAACCTTAACAAAAACCAAATCCTAACACTACAACTAGACCTAACCCTAGCCCTAATTCAAGTCCTAACCCTAATCTTAAAACTAACCCTGACCCTGACTCATATCCTAACACTCACCCTAGCTCTAAACACTGCCCTCACCTTAAACTGAACCCTAACACTAACCCTAGCCCTAATTTGAGTCCTAATTCTAACCCTAAATCTAAGCCTGACCCTGACTCCTATCCTAAAATAAACCCTAGCTATAAATATCACCTCAACCTTGAACCTAATCCTAACACTAAACCTAACTCATACCCTAACACTAAAACTAACCATAATGGTAACCCTAGTTCTTACATTAGCCATTGTCGTAACCGTAGCCCTAACTCTAACACAAGACCTAGGACTAGTCCGAACCTTAAACCTAGCTTTAACCCTAACTCTAACCATGACCATAGCCATAACCCTAGCTCTACACAAATCCCTTACCTAAGCAAAACCCTTAACCTAAGGGTAACCCTAGACCTACCCCTAATCATTATGCTAACCAAAATTTAATCTTATTAATAGCCCTTACCCTTGCCCTCATTCTAGATCTAACCCTATCCAAAACCCTAACACTAACCCTGACTCTTTTACTGACACTACCACTAATCATAGGTCTAATCCTAACCCTAACCCTAACCCAAAATATACCATAATCCTATCCCTAGACCTAATAATGAACCTAATTCTAAGCCTAGCCCAAACCATAGCTCAGAACCTAACCCTAACATTAAACATAACCCTAACCTAACCCTAGTTCTAACTCTAACCCTAACCCTAAATTAAGACCTAATCCTAACCATAACCCTACCCCTAACCTTAAGTCTAACTGTATCATTACCCTAAACATAACCATTACCCTAATGCTAACCCTAGGCCTAACCCTAAACATATCACTATCCCCAAATTTATCAATTACCCTAAACTTACCCTGAACCCTAGACCTAATCCAACCATTTCTCTAACCCTAACCCTAATGCTAATTCGAGTCCTAACCCTAAACTCAAACCTAAACCAAACCCTAACACTGACACTGACCATAATAATTCCTCTAGCTCTAAACATCACTCTTACCCTAACCCTTAGACTAACCTAGCCATAAAAGTAACCCTAAAACTATCCCTAAGCATAACCCTAGACCTGATATTAGCACTAGCCATGATACTAGCCCTAACCCTAACACAAACCCTAGCCCTTATCCTAGCCCTAAACATAACCTTAATTATTACCCTAACCATAACCTTAGGCCTAACCCTAACACTAACCGGGGCCCTAATCTTAGATCTAATTTAGCCCTATCCCTAACCTTAACTCTAACCCTAGTCCAAAGTCTCACCTTAGTCCTAACCCTAGTTCTAAGCCCATATTTTATTGGAAACCTAATCCTAGCCCACACCATAGGTCTAATACTAGCCCTATTCATAGCCCTAGCAGCAACCCTAGATATAACCCTAACTCTAAATCTAACCCTAACTCTAAATATAACCCTAAACTTTAGCCTAAACATAAACCTAACACTAGCCCTAACCCTAAGACTAATCCTAAAACTAGCACTAACACTAGCCCTAAAACAAAACCAAGCCACAGACCTAATCCTAACCCTTAATATAAACTAAGCCCTAACACTACATTTAGCCATAGCTCTAGTCCTAAATTGAGTCTTAAGCCAAACCATAAAACTAACCCTGACCCTGACTGTGACCTTAACACTAACCCTAGCTCTAAACATCACCCTAACCCTATACCTAAACCTAACAATAGGCCTAGCCCTAACACTAACTCTAAAATTAGCCCTAATTGCAATCCTGGTACTTACATTAGCCATAACTCTAAACCTAGCCTTAACACAAAATCTGGCCTTATTCCGAGAACGATTCCTAGATGTACACCTAACTCTAACCCTATCACTATTAGTAACTATAACCCTAGCCGTCACCCTAGATTTAACCCTAAACCTAACCCTAAGCCTAACCCTATCAATAATCATAACATTGACCCTAGCTGTACCCCAATCTCTAACACTATCCATTACCCTAACCATAACCCTAACCCGAATGCTAAACTTGTGCCTAAATCTAACTGTATCCCTAATCCTAACCCTATCCATTACCCTAAACCTAACCTAAAACCTATACCTTACAGTATCTTTGCCCTAATCCTAACTCTAATGCTAATTCGAGCCCTAACATTAAGCATTAACCTATCTAAAGCACTAATTGCGACCTTGACCATAATAGTAACCTTAGCACTATACCTGACCCTAATCCTAAACGTAACCCTTACACTAGACGTAGCCATAAACCTAAACCTAAAACTATTTTTAACCATAACACTAGACCTGAAATGAGACCTAGCTGTAATCCTAGCTCTGAACCTAGGCTTAATCCTAACCCAAGCCATAACCTGAGTCCTAACTCTAATTCTATTCTTCGCCCTAGCCCTAAATCTACCTATAAACTTATCCTTTACCCAAAAACAAACCATAACCCTAAACCTAACCCTAACCCTCGCCCTACACCTAGGCCTAACACAAAGCCTAGTGCTAATGCTAGCCTTTATGTAATTCTATCCTAACCCTAAACTTAGGCATAAGTTAACTCTAACTCTAGCCCTAGCCCTAGGTCTATCCTTAGCATTAATCCTAACTATAGATCTAAGCCTAAGTCTAAATCTAAACCTAACTATAAATTGAACTGTAACAATAAGCCTAAACTAAACCCTAACACTACCCCTAACCATAATGCTAATCCTAATACTTGCCCTATCCCTAGCCCTAACCATAAACCAAAACCAAGCCATAGCCCTAATTCTAACCCTTAACCTAAATCAAACCCTAACCCTACAAGTAGCCCTAAAACTAAC
Source organism: Callospermophilus lateralis (assembly GCF_048772815.1). NCBI lineage: Eukaryota > Metazoa > Chordata > Mammalia > Rodentia > Sciuridae > Callospermophilus > Callospermophilus lateralis. The sequence goes on from NC_135325.1 coordinate 42,721,712, forward strand.
TCTAAAACTAACCCTGACCCTAACACTGACCGTAACACTAATCTTAGCTCTAAAAATCACTCTAACTTTAAATTAACCCTAACACTATATCTAGCCTTAACCCCCCCAATAATACTAGCGTTAATCATAACCCTAGTTCGTACATTAGTCATTGTACTAACTTTAGCCCTAACCCTAACACAAATTCTACTGCTAATCTGAGCCCTAACCCTAGCTTTAGCCCTAATACTAGCCCTAACCTTAACCCTAACACTAGCCCTAAGCCCTAACTCTAACCCTATTCCTTACACTAAGCCAAACCCTAACTCAAATGATAACCCTAGTTGTAGTCCTAATCCTTAGCCTAACTTAAAGTCTAACCATATTACTAGTCTTAACCCTAGCCCTCATTCTACCTCTAAAACTAATGCTGACCTTCATCTGACCCTAACAGTAACCCTAGGTCTAAACCTGACCCTAACTCTAAATGAAATCCTAACACTAGCCCTACTGGTAAACCTTTACTTATACCTAAGCCTAACACTATACCTAGACACAAAGCTAATCCTAACTATAGCTATAACTCTAGCCTTAGACCTAAACTAAAACTTAGCACTAGTGCTAACCATAACCCTTAACCTAAACCAAACACTTACCCTATTCCTAGACCTAAACCTAGTCCTAATTCTGACTGTAACCCTAAACCTTACCCTATCCCGAACACTGACCCTGATCCTAACACTTAATCTAGCTTTAAAACTGACACTAACCCAAAACCTAGACCTAACACTAGACCTAGACATAAACCTAACTCTAAAACTAGCCCTAAATATAACTCTAGTTTTTACATTATGCATTATCCTAAACCTAAAACAAAATCTAACATAAAACCTAGCCCTAATCCTAGGCCTAAATTTAGCTGTAAGCATAAGCCTCAGCCTAACCCTAGTCCTAAACCCAGCCCTAATCTAAGCCTCGCCTTAGACCTAACCCTAACTCAAATTCTAACCTTTACAATAAACATAACCGTAGCTCTATCCTAAACCCTATCCATAATCCTAATGTTAAACCTAGCCTGAACTTTAGCTCTAACTATATCCATTACCCTAACCCTAACCATAACCCTAATTAAAACAATAACCCTAGGCCTAATCCAAATTTTAACGCTCACCCTAGCCCTACAGCTAGCTATAACCCAACACATTGCCCTAAACTTAACCTTAACACCAATATTAACCCTAATTCTAGCCCAACTCTTTGGTCTAACGCGAACACTAACCCTAGCCTTAATACTAGCCTTAACCCTAACACTAAACTTAGCACTAATCCTAGCCCTAATTTATCTTTAAATCTAACCCTAACTCTAGCCCTAATCCTAGCACTAATTTAGCCCTACCCTATCACTAACCCTAGCCCTGATCCTAGCCCTAATTCAGCCCTAAACCTAGCCCTAACCCTGGTCCTAATCCTAGTCCTAATTTAGCCCTAACCCTAATCATAACCCTAAGACTACTACTAAGACTAACTCTAATTCTCCCCCTAGGCGTATCCCTAGTTCTAATCATATTCATTACCATAACCCTAACCCTCACCCTAAACCTAGCCCTAGCCCTATCCCTAACCCTAAATCTAACATTAAATCTAAATCTAATGCTAACTCTAAACCTAAACCTCAAACTTACACTTGCATTGACCCTGATGCTAATCCATAATCTAGTAATAACTGTAGCCCTAGCCCTAATACAAAACCAACCTATATCCCTAACCCTTAACCCTAACCAAAATCTAACCATACACCTAGTATTATCTTTAGCCATAATTCAAGTTCTAACCCTAATCCTAAAACTAACCCTGACTCTGACAGTGACCCTAACAATAACCCTTGCTCTAAACATCACCCTAAAACTAAACCTAACCATAAAACTAGACCTAGCCCTAACCCTAACACTAGCACTAATTTTAATGCTAGTTTCTACATTAGCCATAGCATAACCCTAGCCCTAACCAAACCCCAAACCAAGCCATAATCGGAGCCTTAACCCTAGATTTAACACTAACCCTAAACCTAACCCTAACCCAGAACCTAGCCCTAAACCTTACCCTAACACTAGCCAGAATTCTAACCATTACCGTAGCCCTATCACTACATCTAACGCTATCCATTTCCCTAACCATAACCATAATTCTAATGGTAACCCTAGGCCTAACCCTAAAGTTATCCCTAACACTAACCTATTTTCTTAAACCTAGCCCTAACTCTAACCAAAACCTGGCCTTAATGCAAGACCTAACCCTAGGTTTAACCGTAAACTTAAACATAATACTAACCCTAATGCTAACCCTAAACATAGCCCTAACCCTATCTATAATCCTATCCCTTACCCTAAGTTAACTCTAAACCTAATTCTAACCCTAGGCCTAACCCTAATCCTTAGCCTAACCCAAACCCTAACCCTATTACTAGTGATAACCTTAGCCCTCATTCTAGCTGTAACCATAACTCAAAGCTGACAAATATTCTGACCCTAATGGTAACCGTAGGTCTAAACCCGACCCTAAATCTATACGGAACTCTAAAACTAGCAGTAGAAATAAACCTAAACCTAAACTTAACCCTAAAACTAGCTCTAGACCTAAACCTAATCATAAATCTAGCCATACCTCCAGCCCTAGACCTAAACAACAACAAAAAAAGCCCTAGCCCTAATGATAAACCTTAATCTAACACAAACACTAACCCTACCCCTGGACCTAACTCTAGTAATAATTCTTTGTTTAACCCTAACCTTAACTGCCACCCGAACACTGGCCCTGACCCTAACACTAAACCTAGCTCTAAACATCACTCTAACACTAACCCTAACACTAACCTTGACCTAGCCATAACATTTACCCAAAAAGTAGCCTTAATCATAAACCTGGTTCATACATTAGGTGTAGGCCTAACATAGCGCCAACCTAACCCCAAACCTGGCCCTAATCCATTGCATAACCAAAACCCTAACCCTATTACTAGTCCTAACTTTAACCATCATTCTAGCTGTAAACCTAACCCAAACCCAAACCCTAACCCTGACACTTATTCTGAACCAAACACTAACCATAGGTCTAAACTGACACTAACTCCAAACCGAACCCTAATCTTATACTTAAACCTAAACTGGTAATCCTTTACTTAAACCTAAACCTAACACTAGCCCTAGACCTAAGCCTAATCCTAAATCTAGCCATATCTCTAGGCCTAGACCTGAACAACAACCTAGAACTAGCCCTAACTATAACCTTTAACCTAACCCAAAAACTAACGCTACCCCTAGACCTAACCCTAGCCCTAATTCTGGCACTAACAACAACACTAACACTAACTTTAACAATGGTGCTGACCCTAACTCCAAAGCTCACTCTAATCCAAAACCTTATCCTAATAACAGACCTAGACATAACATTAAACCTAAAACTAGCCCTGATCATAACCCTAGCTCTTACATTACCCATGGTCCTAAACCTAGACCTAAACTAACAGAAAAGCTAGTCCTAATCCTAGGCCTGAACATAGCCCTAAGTGTAACTGTAAACCTAACCCTAGCCCTAACCCTAACCCTAAGCCTTGCTTTAGACCTAACCCTTGCTCAAAGCCTAATCATTACCCTTAACATAACCCTAGTGGTATCCCAAACCCTAACCTAATACTAGCCCTAACCCTAACCTTAACCATAGCCCTAAACATAGCTCTTATTATATCCACTACCATAACTCTAGCCATAATCCTAACCATAATCCTAGCCCTAAACCTAGCTCTAATTCTATCCATTACTCTAACCATAATCCTAACCCTAACTCTATCACAATCCCTAAAGCTATCCATTACCTTAAAACTAACCTGAACCCGAATCCTAACCTATTCATTACCCTAACCCTAACACTAACCCTAATGGTAATTCAAGCCCTAAACCTAAACCTTATCTTAAATCAAACCTTAAGCTGTACAGTGACTCTAATAATACACATAGCTGTAAACTTGACCCTTACCCTAAATCTAACTCTTACACTAGACCTAACCATAAACATAACCCGAAACATATCCCTAACTGTAACCCTAGACCTGACATTAGCCTTAGCCCTAATCCTAACCCTAACCCAAATACAAACACTAGCTTTCATCCTAGCACAAAATCTAGCCTTAATCATAACCTAACCCTAATTCTAACCCTTTTCCTAGCACTAAACCTAGTTATAACCCCATCGCTTACCCTAAACCAAACCCAAACCCTAACCCTAACACTAACCCTAGCCCTAAACATAACCCTAGGAATAACCCTAACACTAACCCTAGCCCTAATCCTAAACCTAACCCTAACCCTAGCCTTAAGAGAAACTATAACTCTCACCCTAGCATTGGCCCTAATTCTAACCCTATCACTTACCGTAAACTTATCCCTAGCCCTAAGCCTGGAATAATCCTAGCCTTAACCTTACACCTGCCCTAACCCTAAATCTAAACCTAACTCTAAATCTAAACTTAATTCTACACCTAAACCTAAACCTAATACTAGCAGTAACTCTAATGCTAATCCCAAAACTAGCCCTAACCATAGGCTTAGCCCTAAAACAAAACTGAGCCATAACACTAATCCAAAACTTTTACCTCAACCAAACTCTAACCTTACATCCAGCACTAAGACTACCCTAATTCGAGACCTAATCTTAACCCTGTAACTACCCCTGGACCTTCTCTGACATTAACACTAACCATACCTCTAAACATCACGCTAAACCTAAACCTTACCCTAACAATAGACCTAGTCCTAACGCTAATTCTAATCATAAACCTAGATCATACATTAGTTTTAACCTTAAGCCTAATGTTAACCAAAACCTAACCCAAATCTGAGACCTAAACCTAGCTTTCACTTAACCCTAACCCTAACACTAGCCCTAACCCTAACCCGAACCCCAGCTCTAACCCTAGCTCTAACCTTATCCTTTACTCTAGCCAAAAACAAACCCTAATGCTAACCCTAGTCCTAAAACTAATCGTTAGTCTAACCCAAACCGTAACCATATTAATAGTCCTAAACCTAGCCCTCATTCTTGTTATAACCATAACCCAAATCCTATCCCTAACCCTGACCCTTATTCTGACCCTGAACCTAAACCAAACCCTAACACTAGCCCTACCCATAACCCTATATCTAAACTTAACCCTAAAACTAGACCTAGATTAAACCTAATCCTAAATCTAGCCATATTTTTAATGAAGACACAAATGAAAACTTAGCTTAAGCATTAAAGATAACCCTTAACCTAAGCCAAATACTAACCTTACCTCTAGACCTAACCAATCCTAATTGTGGCTCTCACCCTAACCCTAACCCTAATCCAAACACAGACCCTGACATTAACACTAACCCTAGCTATAAAACTGACCATAACCAAAACCTAAACCTAACACTAGCCCTAGTCATAACCATAAACATAACACTTACATTACCATAGCACTAAAACTAGCTCTAAAACTAACACAAAACCTAGCCCTAATCCTAGGTCTAAATCTAGCCCAAAGCATAACCCTAACCATAACCTAACCTTATCAATTACCCTAAGCCTACCCCTCATGTTAACCCTAACCCTTGCCTTAGACCTAACCCTAAATAAAACCCAAAACCGAACCATAAACATAACCCTAGCCTATCCCTTAACCTAATTCTAATCCTAGCCCTATTTATAATGTTAACACTAGCCCTAATACTATCTCTAAAATTATCCATTAATCTAAACCGAACCATCCTAATGATGACCCTAGCTCTAATCCTAATTGTAATCCTAATCCTAGACGTAACCCTAAACCTAACCCTCATTTTACCCTTGAACCTAGATAAAACCCTAAACCTTATTCTAATAGTAACCCTAAACCTAAAACTACCCCTAACCCTAACCCAACAACTAACACTAACCATTAACCTAATTAAAAAGATAACCTTAGCCCTAACCCTAACATTAACCCTAACCTTAACAGTAAATACAACCCTAGACATTATCCTAAACCTAATCCTCACACTAGCACTAACCCTAGCTCAAAACCTAACCTGTAACCTAAACCTAACCCAAATCCTAACCCAAGCTCTATCTCTAATCATTAAACTAACTCTAGCCCTAATCCTATCAAAAAATCTAGCCCTCACCCTAGTTCTAATGCTATTCATACCCTAAAAATAAACCTAACCCAAATACTAACCCTAGGCCTAACCCTAACCCTATCACTCACCCTAACCCTACCAATTACCCTTATCTTAACTTGAATCCTAAACCTAAACCTATCCATAAACCTAACCCTAATTCTAACCCTAATGCTAATTTGAGCCCTAACCCTAATCATTAAACTAACACAAACCCGAAATCTGACCCTGACCCTAAAGATACACCTTGCCCCTAACCTGGGCCTTACCCTAAACCTAACATTAGACCTAGCCTTGAACCTAACCCTACAACTATCCCTAGCCATAACCCTAAACCTGGCATTATCCCTATACCTAAAACTTGCCCTAATACTAACACAAACCCTAGCCCTCATCCTAATCCCAAATCTAGCATTAATTCTAAGACAAACTTAACCCTAGTCCTAGACCTGATTCTAATCAATGACCTAGCCCTAAACCTAGCTATAACTCCATCCCTTCTCCTAAACCTAAGCCTCAACCTAATCCTAAACATAGCCCTAACTTTGGGCCTAACCCTAACACCATTACTAAACATATTCCTAGCCATAATTTAGCCCTAAACTAAACCCTAAACCTAGCCTTAAGACTAACACTAACTATCTCCCTGGCTCTATTCCTAGTTATAACCCTATCCCTTACCATAACCCAAACACTAGACCTAACCTTTTCATAACCCTAGCCATAGCCCTAACCCTAAAATTAACTATAACTCTAAATGTACCCCTAAACCTATACTCACCCTATCCCTATGAATAACACTAACATTAATCGCAAAACTACACTTAAGTTTAGCCTTAGCCCTAAAACATAACAAGCCATAGCAATAACCCTAACCTTTAACCTAAACCAAATCCTAATACTACATCTAACCCTAAGCCTACCCCTAATTCGAGGCCTATCCCAAACCCTAAAACTAACCCTGACCTTGACTCTGAAATTAAAAGTAACCCTAGCTCAAAACAACACCATGAAGTTAACCAAACCATAAAAATAGACATAACCCTAACCGTAACCTTAACATTAGCCCTAATCATAACCCTAGTTCTTGCATTAGCTGTATAACTAACACTAGCCCTAATGTAACCGAAAATCTAGCCCTAATGAAAGCCCAAACCCTAGATTTAACCCTAACTCTAAACCTAACCCAAGTCCCAACTTTTACCCTAAACCTAACCCTAACTATAATCCTTGCACTAACCCTAAACATAACACTCACCCTAACACTAACACTAACCATAACCCTAGCTCTAACCCTATCCATTACCCTAACCCTAATCCTAATCCTAACCCTAAAGCTAAGCCTCAGCCTAACCCTAACACATTTGCTATCCCTAACCTATCCATTACCCTAAACATAACCTTAACACTAAACCTAACCAAACACTAAAGTTCGACGTAATACTAACCCTAAAACTAGCCCTAAATGTAACACTAGTTCTTACATTAGCCGTAGCCCAAAAGCTAACACAAAACCTAGCCTTACCCTAATCCAAGCTCTAACCCTAGCTTTAACCCTAAACCTAAAACTAACCCTAGCCCTAACCCTGACCCTAAATCTAGCCCTAACACTAGCACTAACTGTATCTCTTACCCTAAGCCAAACTCTAATCCTAAAGCTACCCTAGACCTAAACCTAATTCTTAGCCTAACACAAAACCTAAGACTATTACAAGTCCTAACCCTAACCTTCAATCTAGCTCTATCACTGTACCAAACCCTACCCCTAAACCTGACCTTTATTCTCACGCTAACACTAACCATAGGTCTAAACCTAAACGGACCCAACACTAACCATAGGTCTAAACCCTAACCCTAAACCGACCCCTAATATTGGCACTACCTGTAACCTATACCTAAACCTAACCCTAACACCAGACCTAGGTCTACACTTAATCATTCATCTAGTGATAAATCTAGGTCTATCCCTAAACAAAAACTTAGTCATAGTCCTAATAATAACCCTTAACCTAACCCAAACACTAACCCTACCCCTAAACCGAACCATAGTCCTAACGCTGGCCCTAACAATAAACCGAACCCTAAACTGAACACTTACCCTTATCCTAACACAAACCCTAGCTCTAAACCTTATCCTAACAAAAAACATAACCCTAACACTAGAACTAGCTATATCACTAACCCTGAAACCAGCCATCACCATAGGCCAAAACTACATCTAACTATATCCATTGCCCTAACCGTAACCCTAAAACTAATGCTAACCCTAGACCTCACTCTCACACTGACACTAACTCTAATCCTTGTCCTAGTCCAAATATTAGCTCAATCCCTAACCCTCAATCTTAACATAGCACTAACACTAACCCATGGTCTAAACCTAAACCTAACCTTAAACCGAGCCCTAACACTAATTTTAACCCTAACCCTAACCCTAGATCTAAACCTACATATTACCCTAACTCTAAACATAACCTTAATGATAACCCTAGCCCTAAACCTAGCTCTAAACCTACCCATTATCCTAACCCTAACCCTGATGATAACCCTAGCCCTGACACTAAATCTATCCTAACCCTAACCCAAGACATAACCATAAACCTATCCAATGCCATAGAGCTAACCCTTGCTCAAACCATATTTTCTAAACCTAACCCTAAAAATATCCCTAACCCTGACTTAAGCTGAAACTTAACCTTAACCCTAACCTGAACACAACATCAAACCCTATTCAATACCCTAAGCCTAATGACAACCCCAGCACTAGTCTTAACACTAACTTTGACCCTAACCGTAATTATAACCTAGACCTAACCCTGAACCTAACTCTTGCCCTAGCGATAACCCTAGCTCAAACTCTAAACCATATCCTAAACCTAAACCTAACCCTAACCCTAGGCCTAATCCTAACTCTAGCCCTAATATTAACCGTAACCCTAGGCCTAACCCTATTCATAACCATAAGCACAACCATAACCCTAAGGCTAACCTTAGGCCTAACCCTAACCCTTTTGCTAACTCTAACACTATCAATTACAATACACCTAACATGAACCCTAAACCTGAACCTATCATTACCCTAACCAAAACCTAATGTTAATTCAAGCTCTAAACCTAAACCCTCTCCTAAACCAAAACCAAAACCTAATTCTAATACTAATAATACTGCTAGCTCTAAAAGTGACCCTTACCCTAAACCTAACCCTTACACTAGACATAGCCATAAATCTAACCCTCAATCTATCCCTAACATAAGCCTAGACCTGACACTAGCCCTTGCCCTAATTCTGGCCATAACCCTAAAACAAACCCTAGCCTTCATCTTAGCCCTAAACCTAGCCTTATTAATAAACCAAACCATAACCCTAGCCCTAACTGAAATCCTAACCTTCAATCTTGCCCTAAAACTAGCTCTAACCTCATCCCTTCTCCTAAACCTAACCCTATCCCTAAACCTAAACCTAAGTTTAAAAATAGGCCTAACCCTAACGCAAATGCTAGAACTAATCCTAGCCCTAATTTAGGACTAAACTTAACCCAATCCTAGCCATAAGAGTAACTCTAACTCTTGCACTAGACATATTTTTAGCTCTAACCTTATCCCTTACCATAATCCTATCACTTGCCTTTACATTAGCCCTAACCCTAGCTCTAGCCCTAATCCTATATCTAACCCTAACTCTGAATCTAACCCAAACCCTAAGCTAAACCTCTCACTAACAGAAGCCATAACACAAATTCTAATCCTTAAACTAACCTAACCTAGCCCTAGCCCTACAAAACAACCAAAAGATAGCCCTCACTCTAATCTATGACACAAGTGAAACCCTAAGCCTACACCTAGCCCTAAACCTACCTCTAATTCGAGTCTTATCCCTAACCCTGAAACAAACCCTGATTCTGACTCTGACCCTAACACTAACCCTTGAACTAAACATCACTTAAAAACTAAACCTAACCCTAACCCTAGACCTACTCCAAACCCTAACCCTAAAACTAGCTCTAATCTAGTAACCCTAGTTCTTACATTAGCTGTAGCCCTAAACCTAGCCCTAACATAACCCCAAACCTATCCCTAATCGAAGGCCTAACACTATATTTAACTCTAATCATAACCCTAATTCTAGCCCTAACAATTACCCTAAACCTAATCCTAACCCTAACCCTTGCTATAACCCAAAACCTAACCCTAGCCTTAATTCTAAACATAAACCTATCCCTAAACCCAGCTGTAACCCTATCCATTACCTGAATCCTCATCCTAATCCTAATACTAACCCTAGAATAACCTTAAACTTATTTCTAACCCTAAACCTATGCATTGTTCTAAATCTAACCTGAACCCTAAACCTAAAAATATCCATAAACCTAATCCTAACTTTAATAATCTTAACCCTAAAACTATTTCTAACCATAAGCCTAGACCTGACATTAGCCCTAGCCCTAAAGAAGCCCTAAAGCTAAAACAAACTCTAGCCCTAATCCTAGCCTTAATCTTAGCCTTAATCCTAAACCTAACCCTAATTGTAGACCTAACCCTAATTTTAACCCTCGGCCTTTTTCTAAAGCTAGCAATGACATCATACCTAACCATAACCATAACCATAATCCTAGCCATAAACCTAGGCTCAGCCTTAATACTAACCCTAGCTCTAATCCTAGCCCTAATTATGCCCTAATTATAACCCTAAATCTAACCCTAACACTAAGACTAACTCTAACTCTTGCCATAGCCCTAGCCCTAGTTCTAACCCTATCCCTTATGATAACTCAAACCCTAGCCCTAACCCTATTCCTAACTTTTGCTGTAGCCCTAAACCTATATCTAACTCTAACTCTAAATCTAACCCTAACCTAAGCCTAAACCACACCCTAACACTAGCTCTAACCCTAAAGCTAATTTGAAAACTAGCCCTAACCCTAGTCCTAGCCCTCAAGCAAAACTGAGCCATAGCACTGATTCTAAACTCTAACCTAAACCAAACCCTAGCCCTACACCTAGCCCTAACCCTAGCCCTTATTCGAGTCATAACCCTAACCCTAGAACTAATACTAACCCTGACTCTCACCTTAACACTAATCCTAGCTCTACACATCACCCTATCCCTAAACCTAATCCTAACACAAGACCTCACTCTAAATCTTTCCCGAAAATTAGCCCTAATCGTAATGCCAGTTCTCAAATTAGCCATAGCCCTAAACCTAACACAAAACCTAGCCCTAATCAAAACCTAACCATGGCCCTAACCCTAACCCTATCCCTGGTCCTAATCCTAGCTCTAACCCTATTTCTTACACTTAGTAAAACCATCACCCTATTGCTACCATAGCCCTAACCCTGATTCTATGACTAACTCAAACCCTAACTCTATTACTAGTCCTAACCCTAGCCCTCATTCTAGCTTTAAACATAACCCAAAGCCTAACCCAAATGCCAACCCTTATTCTGACCCTAACACTAAACCTAGGTTTAAACCTGAACCTAACCCTTATCTGAAACCTAACACTAGTGCTACCAGTAACCCTAACTCTAAACCTAATATTAACACTAGCCCTAGACCTAAACCTAATTTTAAATATACCCATAAACCTAACATTAGCCCTATAATAACCCTTAACCTAAACCAAACACTAACCCTACCCCTATACCTAACCCTAGTCCTCATTCTGTACCTAACCCTAAACCAAATCCTAACCTGAACCCTGACATGCACCCTAACAAAAACCCTAGCTCTAAACCTATCCTAACCCAAAAACTAACACTAACACTAGATGAAATCTAAATCAAGCAATAACCATGACTCTAGCTCTTACTTTACCCATATACCTAACACTAGCCCTAAAACTCACACAAAACCTAGCCCTAATTACAGTCTTAAACCTAACCATAAACATAACTCTAAACCTAAACCTAGCCATAACCCTATCCCTCATTCTAGCCCTAACCCCAGCTCAAAACCTAAAACTTACCCTAAATAAAAGCCTAGCCCAAACCCTAAACCTCACCCTAACTCTAGCCCTAATCCTAATTGTAACCATAGACCAAACCCAAGCTCTAACTCTATACATTACACTAACCATAACCCTAAAACTAATGCTAACCCTAGCCCTAAACATAACCCTAACCCTACCCAGCCCAGTCTGAAACCCTAACCCTCGACTTAGCCCTAAACCTAGCTCAATCCCTAAACCTTACACTTAACCCAACCCTAAAACTAACCCAAGGCCTTACCTTTACCCAAACCCCATCCCTAACCCTAACCTTAACCCTAGCCCTAACACTAGCTCGAATCCTACACATTACCCTAAACCTAAATTTAACCCTAATGATAACACTAGACCTAAAGCTAAACCTAACCTAACCCTAAACATAAATCCAAACCTAGAACTAGCAGAGAACCTAAAACTAACGCTAAATCTAAGGTTGCTCAAATCCTAACCCTAATCCTAAACCTAAACCTAACGCTAACCTAAACCTAACCCTATCTTTAACCTAACATGGAAACCATTTACCCTAACCTAATGATAACCCTATCCCTCACCGTAACACTAACTAACCATGACCACAACCCTAAACCAAACACTAAATCAACCTTAGTCATACCAAAAATTTCAGCTCAAACCCTAAACCGTATCCTAAACCTAATTCTAAGTGTAACCCTCACCCTAACCCTGAACCTAACCCTAACTCTAGCCCTAATCCTAATCAAAACCCTAGCCCTAACCCTAGATCTAACCCTATAAATTACCCTAATGATAACCATAATCCTAATGGTAACCCTAGGCCTAACCCTAATCCTATCACAAACCCTAAACATATCCATTACCTTAAACCTAACCTGAACCCTAAACCTAACACTACCATTATCCTAACCCTAATTTTAACATTAATGCTAATTTGAGCCTTAACCCTAAACCTTAACCTAACCCAAACCCGAAGACCGACCCTGACCCTAGTAATACGACAGCTCTTCATCTGACTCTTTCCCTAAACGTAACACTTTAATTTCACCTAGCTAAACCTAACCCTAAAAATATCATGAACTATAAACCTAGACCTGGCATTAGTCCTAGCTCTAATTCTTACCCTAAACCTACCAAAACCGAGCCCTAATCCTAGACTTACATCTAGCCTTAATCCCAAACCTAACCATAACCGTAGCCCTAACCAAAGCTAATCATAAAACTAGCCCTAACCCTAACCATAGCACTAAAACAAAACTGAGAAACAAGCCTAACACTAGCCTTAGTCAAAGCCTAACCCTTACCATAAATATGAACTTAGACCTATACCTTACTCTAAACCCTAACCCTAGTCCTAACCCTAAACTTAAACCCTATCCCTAAACCTAGCTCTAAAACTACACCTTACCTAACCCTACAACTAACTGTATTGATAACCCTAGCCTTAACCCTAACCGTAACCCTAACCCTAACCAGAAAACTAACAATAGACCTAAGCGTGAAACTAACACTCACCATAGCCCTAACCCTAGCTCAGAACCTAACCTGTACCATAAAACTAACCATAACGATAGCTTATCATTAACCCTAAAACTAAATCTAACCCTAAACCTAAACCTACATCTAACTATATCCATTACCCTAAACCTTATCCTAACCCTAATGTAACCCTAGCCCTAACCTTTACCCTAACCCTAAATCTACCATAATCCTGTCCCTAGACCTAAGGCTGAACCTAATCCTCAACCTGACACTAGCACTAACACTACATTAAACCCTAGCCCTTACCCTAAACATAACCCAAGCCCAAACTCTAACCCCAATCCTAGCCCTAATCCTAACCATAACCATAGCCCAAACTCTAGCTCTAACTCTATCCATTATCCTAAACATAACCCGAAACCTATTGCTAAACCTAGCCCTAACCTTAACCCTAACCCTAAGCCTAACCATAACTCTATCCCTAGCCCTGCTTCTATCCTGAAGCCTAAACCTAGCCCTATCACTTACTCAATCCCTAACCCTTACCCTTAAAACTAACTGTAAGACAATGATAAACCTAACCTAACCCTAACCCAAAACCTAGTCCTAATCCTAAACTTAAAACTAGACTTAACCTTAGCTCTAACCACACCAATTGCCTTAACCATAACCATAAACGTCATGATAACCTTAGCCCTAAACCTAAACCTACTCTAACCCTAACTATAAACCTAACCCTAGACCTAACCATAAACCAAACCCTTGATGTAGTCCTAACCCTAGATCAAACTCTAACAATTATGCTAAACTTAACATTAACACTAGTCCTAAACCTAAACCTAACCCTAACCCTAATCCGATATCTAAACCTGTCCATTAACTTAACCCTAATGATAAACCTAATCCTAACCCTAGACCTAATACTAAACCTAACCCTATTCTTAGCACTAAGTCTAGCTCAAACCCTAACCCATACCCTAAACCTAACCCTAGACTTAACTCTAGCCCTAAACCTAACTCTAGCCCTAATCCTAAACATAGCCCTAGCCTGAACACTAGCTCTAACCCTATCCATTACCCTAATGATAACCGTAAACCTAATACTAACCCTAGGCCTAACCCTAACCCTATCCATTACCCTAAACCTAACCTGAGTGCTAAACCTAACCTGAAGCCTGAACTTAACCTTATCCATTACTCTAACCGTAAATTAAACCTAATACTAATTTGAGCCATAACCCTAAACCTCAACCTAACCCAAACCCAAAACCTGACTCTATTACAATACCCTTAGCTCTCAACTTGAACCTCACCCTAAACCTAACTCTGAAACTAGACCTAGTCATAAATCTTACCCCAAAACTATCCCTAACCATAACCCTAGACCTGATATTAGCTCTAGCCCTAATTCTTGCCATAATCCTAACACAAATGCTAGCCCTCATCCTAGCCATTTACCTAGCCTTGATCCTAACCCAAACCCTAACTCTAGTCTATCCCTAATTTTATCCCTTGCCCTAGTTATTAATCTTGCTTTATCACCATCCCTTCCCCCAAAGCTAAACCTAACTCTAACTCTATTCTTAACTCTTACAGTAATCCTAGACTTGATTCTAGCCCTAATTTACACCGAACCCTACCACTAGCACTAAGACTAACTCTAACTCTCACCCTATCCCTATTCCTAGGTCTAACCCTATTCCTCACCATAAAGCTAACACTTGCCCTAACCTTAGCCCTAACACTAGCCCTAGTCCTAACTCTAGCCTAAACCTCACACTAATACAAGCACTACCAATAACACTAATCCTAAAACTAGCCCTAATCTAGTTCAAGCCCTAAAACAAAACCGAGCCATTGCCCTAACTCTAACCCTTAACCTAAACCAAAATCTAATCCTACACCTAGCCCTAACCTTAGCCCTAATTCCAGTCCTACCTTAACCCTAAAGCTAACCTTGAGCCTGACTCTGACCTTACAATAACCCTAGCTCTAACATCACCCTAAAAGTATACCTATCCCTAAAACTAGAACTAGCCCTAACCATAACCCTAAAAGTAGCCTTAATCATAAATCTAGTTCTCATATTAGCAAAAGCCATAATCCTAGCCCTAACCTAACCCAAAACCTATCCCTAAACTGAGCACTACACCTCATTTTAACCCTAACCATAACCTTAGTAGTAACTATTACCCTAGACCTAATCATAGCCCTAAAACTTGCCCTAACCCTAAACCTAACCCTAGAGTTAATCCTAATCATAATCCTAGCATTAACTCTAGCTCTAACCCTATCCAATACCCTAAACATAACCCTAACTCTAATGATAACCCTAGCCCTAAACTTAAACCTAATCCCAAACCTAGACCTGACACTAAACCTAACCATCGCCCTAGACCTAACCAGAGCTCAAACCCTAACACTTACCCTAAAATTAACCCTAACTCTAACCCTAGGCCTAACTCTAACCCTAGCCCTAATCCTAACCATAACCCTAGCCCTAAACCTATCCATTACCCTAAACATAATCCTAACCAAAACATAGCTCTAAACATAGTTCTAACCCCACTTATTACCCTAACTTTAACTATAAACGCCATGATAACACTAGCCTTAACCCTAAACCTACTCTAACTCTAACTGTAAACTTAACCCTAGTCCTAACCCTAAACCTACACTAACCCTAACTGTAAAACTAACCCTAGACCTAATCGTAAATGTAACCCTTGCCATACTCCTAATCCTAACTCAAACCCTAAGAGTTACTTGAAACCTAACTCTAACCCTAGTGCTAAACTTAAATCTAACTGTAATCCATTTAGGCCTAACCCTAAACCTTTTGGTAACACTAACCTTATCCTTACCTAAATCTAACCTGAACACTAAACCTAACCGTATGAATTACTCTAACCGTAAAGCTAATTCGAACCCTAAAACTAAACCAAAACCTAACCCAAACTCTGAGCAAGACACTGACTCTAATAACACATCTAGCGCTAAACCTGACGCTTACCCTAAAAATAACCCTTAAACTAGACCTAGCCATAAAACTAACCCTAACAGTATCCCTAACCTTAACCCTAGACCTGATATTAGCACTCTATTTAATTCTTGCCTTAAACCTCACACAAACCCGAGACCTCATCTTAGCCCTAAACCTAGCCTTAATCCTATCCCGAACCCTAACCCTAGCCCAAACCCTAATTTCAACCCTTGCCCTAGTTCTGAACCTAGGTATAACCACATCCTTTCCCCTATGCCTAATCCTAACCCTAACACTATCACTAACACTAACCCTAGCCCTAACCCTATGCCTATTACTAACACTAACGATAGCTCTAATCCTAGCCCCAATTTATTGCTAACTGTAACCCTAACTCTAACCCTAGTCTTAAGACTAACCCTAACTCTAGCCCTAGACCTATATCTAGTAACAACCTTATCTATTGCCTAGCCTTAGTCCTAACCCTAGCCATAGTCCTAAACCTAGAATTAACCCTAACTATAAATGTAACCCTAACTCTAAACCTAAACATCAACCTAATACTAGCCCTAACCCTGATTCTAATTTGAAAACTAGCCCTAACCCTAGCCATAGCTCACAAACAAAACTGAGCTAGAGCACTAATACTAACCCTTAACCTAAACCAAATCCTAATGCTACACCTAGTTCTAGCCAAATCCCTACAACTATTACTGACCCTGACACTGGCCCTAAAACGTACCCTACCTCTAAACATCAACGTAACTCTAAACCTAACCCAAACACTAGACCTAGCCCCAATCCTAACCCTAAAACTATCCCTAAACTTAAAGCTAGTTCTTACATTAGCCACAGCCCTAACTCTAACACAAAACCTAGCACTTATCTGAGCCTCAATCCTAACTTTAACCCTAATCCTAACCCTAACCCTAACACTAACCCAAACCTTAGCTCTAAACTTATTGCTTTCCCTAAGCCAAACTCTCACCCTAATACTACCCTAGTTATAACTCTAATCCTTTGCTTACCCCAAACACTAACTCTATTACTAGTCCTAACCCTAGACCTCATTCTATCTCTAACCCTAACCCAAAGCCTAAGCCTTACCCTTATTCTTATCCTAAAACTAATCTTACGTCAAAGTCTGACCTTAAAATTAAACCGAACCATAACACTAGCCCTACCAGTAAACCTATACCTGAAATCTAACCATAGCACTATCACTAGACCTAAACTTAATCCTAAATGTAGCCATAACTCTAGCCCTAGTCCTAAAAAAAAACCTAGCCCTTGCACTAAAATAACCATTAACCTAACGCAAAATCTAACCCTAGCCCTAGTACTAACCTTAGTTCTAATTCTGGCCCTACGCATAAACCCAATGCTATCCTGAAAAGTGATGCTTCCTCTAAAACAAACCCTAGCTATAAATCTTATCCTAACCCAAAACTTAAACCTAACACTAGAAATATCTATAACCGTAACCCAAAAATCTAGCCATATCCATAACCCTAGCTCTTACAGCTCTAACACTAGCCATTAACCTCACACAAAACCTAGCCCTAATACAAGCCCTAAACCTAGACTAACCATAACCTTAACCCTAACCCTAGCACAAACCCTAAACCTGAAACTTGCCCTAACCCTAACCCTAGCTCAAACTCTAACCCTAACTCTAAACATAACCAAACTCTAACCTTAACCCTAACTCTATCCATAATCCTAAGTGTAACCATAGCCCAAATCCTAGCTCTAACTTTATCCATTACCTTAAACATATCCCTAATCCTAATTCCAATCCTAGCCCTAAACCTATCTCTAACCCTTATCCTAACCCTAACCGTTGCCCTGATTCTAATCCTAACCCTCATTCTAGACCTAATTCTAGCTCAAACCCTAACACTTACCCTAAACCAAACCCTAAAACTAACCCTAAGAGTAACCCAAACCCTAGCACTAATCCTAACCTTAATCTAAGCCCTAAAACTAGCATTAAACCTATTCATTACTCTAAACATAAGCCTAAACTAAATGATAACCCTAGGCCTAACCCTAACCCTATCCCTAACACTAACCCTATACATTACTGTAAACCTAACCTGAAATCTAAACCTAACTCTATCCATTACTCTAACCTTAAGCCTAACACTAATGTTAATTTGAGCTCTAAACTTAAACCCTAACCCAAACCAAACCCTAACCCATACTCTGACCCTATTAATAACTTAGCTCTATTCCTGACTCCTACACTAAACCTAACCCTTACACTAAACCTAGCCATAAACCTATCACTAATACTATGCCTAACCATAACCCTAGAAATGACATTATCACTAGCCCTAATCCGAGCCCTAAACCTAACACAAACACTAGCCTCATCTTAGCCCTAAACCTTGACTTAATCCTAACCCTCACCCTCACCCTAGCCCTATCCCTAAATATAACCCTCGCCCTAGCACTGAACCTAGCTATATAACCCCTTCCCTTCCTCTAAAACTAACCCTAACCCTAGCCCTAACCATAGGCCTAACCCTAACACTAATCATAGTGCTAATCCTAACTCTATTTGTAAATTAAATTTAACCCTACTCCTAATCCTAGCCATAAGACTAACTCTAACTCACAACCTAACCCTATTTCTATTTATAACCCTATTAATTACCATAACCCTCACAATAGCCCTAACCTGAGCCCTAACCCTAGCCATAGCCCTAACCCTAGATCTAAACATAAGTCTAAATCTATCTCTAATCTTAAGCCTAAACCTCATTCTATAACTAGCTCTAACACTATTGCTAATACTAAAATTAGCCCTAATCAAAGCCCTAGCCCTAACACAAAACCGAGCCATTGCTCTAACCCTAAACCTTAACCTAAACTAAACCCGAACCCATAACTAGCCATAACCCGAGCTCTAATTCGAGTCCAATGCCTAAAACTAACCCTAACCCTGACTCATATCCAAACACAAACCCTAGCTCTAAATATCACCCTAACCCTATAACTAATGCTAACACTAGTCCTAGCCGAAATCCTAACTCTAAAACTAAACCTAATCGTAAACCAAGGGTTTGGGCAAAACCTAGCCCTAACTCTAACACAATAATAGCCCTAATCAGAGCACTAACACTAGATTTAACCCTAACCCTAACCCTAAAACTAGCCCCAATCCTAACCCTAATTCTACCCCTAATGCTAGCTCTAATCCTATCCATTACCCTAATCCAAACCCTATTCATAATGCTAACTCTAGTCCTAATCCTAATCCTTACCCAAACCCAAACAATAACGCTATTACTAGTCCTAACACTAGACCTCATTCTAGATCTAACCCTAGCCCAAAACCTCACCCTAATCTTCACACTTATTCTGACCCTAACACTAATTATAGGTCTAAACCTGACCCTAAACCAAAACCAAAACCTGAAACTATCCCTACCAGTAAACTTATATCTAAACATAACACTAACACTAGCCCTAGACCTACACCTAATCCTAACTCTAGCTATTACTCTAGCCCTTGACCTAAACAGAAACTTACTGCTAGAACTCACAAAAACCCTTAACCTAAACAAACATTAACGCTACCACTAGACCTAACCCTAGTCCTATTCTGGCTTCACCCTAATCCTAACTTTAACCTGAACATTGGTCCTGACACTAACATTAAACCTAGCTCTAAACTTGACCCTAACCCAAAACCTAAATGTAACACTAGACCTAGCCATAACCCTAACCCTAAAACTACCTCTAATCAGAACCCTAGATCTTACGTTACACATAGCACTAAACCTAGGCCTAAATAACCCTAACCCTAATCGAGGTCTAAAACTACCCTAAGCATAACAGTTACCCTATTCCTAACCCTAGTCCTAACCCTAACCCTAACTCTCACCTTAGTCCTAATCCTAGCTCAAAGCCTAAACCTTAGCCAAAACATAAACCTAGCACTATCAATAATCATAACCCTAACAGTAGCCCTATTCCTAACCTTAACCCTAGAACTAACACTAGCTCTAACCCTAGCCATTACCATAACTCTAACCCTAACCCTAATGATAACCCTATCCCTAATCCTAACCAAAACCATAACCCAAACCATAAACCTAACCCTAGACCTAACTCTGAACCTATATCTTGTCATAACCTTAACCCTAACTCAAATCCTAACTCTTACCCTAAAACCAACAGTAAACCCAGCCCTAAAACTAAAATTAAAGCTAAACCTAACCTAAACAGTAAAGCTAACCTACATCTAACCCTAACTAAAACCCAAACCCAAACCATAAACCTAACCCTAGACCTAACCCTAAACCTAAATCTTGTCATAGCCTTAACCCTAACTCAAACCCTAACTCTTACCCTAAAAACAACGGGAAAGCTAGCCCTAAAACTAAAGTTAAACCTAAACCTAACCTTATCAATAAAGCTAACCTACATCTAACCCAATCTATTACCCTAAACCTAATCTTAACCCTAATGAAAAACCTAGCACTAATCCTAAACCGAACCCTGACCATAACACTAACCTAACCCTCATCCTAGACCTAACCCTAGCTCAAAACCTAACCTTTACCCTAAATATGACGCTTACCCTAATCCTAAGCTAGGGTTACTAGCCCTAACTCCAAAACTAACCTAACTCTAGACCTAATATTAACCTAACCATAGACCTAAACATAGATCTAAACCTATATATTATCTTTATGATAACCCTAATCATAATGCTAACTTTAGGCATAACCCTAACCCTTTTGCTAACCCTAAAGCTCTCCACTGGCCTAAACCTACCCTGAAACCTAAACCTAACCCAGTCAACGACCCTAACCCTAAAGCTCATTTGATCTCTATCCTTAAATTTTAACCTAAAACAAACCCTAACCCTGATCCTGACCCTAAAAATACACCTAGCTCTTTATCTGACCCTAACCCGAAGCCTAACATTTACACTAGGCATAGACACAAACCTAACCCTAAATCTAACCCAAACTGTAACACTAGACCTGACATTAGCCCTAGCCCTAATTCTAACCTAACCCTACAACAAACCCTAGCCCTCATCTTAGCCCCAAACCTAGCCTTAATCATAACCCTCACCCGAACCCTAGCCCTAACCCTAATTCTAATGTTCACCCTACCTCTAAACCTAGTTATAACACCATATCTTAACCTAAAATTAACTATAAGACTAGACCTAACACTAGGTCTAAGCTGATCACTAACCTTAACCTTAATCCTAGCCCTAACTTAGCTTTATCCCTAAAACTAACCAAAACCTAGACCTAGGACTAACTCTTAACTCTTACCCTAGCCCTAGCCCTAGTTCTAACCCTATCTGTTCCTGTAACCATAACCCTAGCCCTAAACCTTGCCCTATAGATATACCTAGCCCTAATCCTTGATCTAATGCTGAATCCAAATCTAACCCTAACCCACAGACTAAGCCTAACACTAACACTAGCCCTAACCCAATGCTAATTTTATAACTAGCCCAAATCCAAAACCTAGGACTAAAACAAAACTGAGCAAAAGCCCTAAACCTAATCCTTAACTTAAACCAAACCATAACACTACACCTAGATGTAACACTAGCCCTAATTCGAGTCCTAACCCTAACCTTAAAACTTACCCTGACCCTGACTCATATCCTAACACTGACTCTAGCTCTAAAGACAACCCTAAACTTAAACCAAACCCTAACAGTAACCCTTGGCCTAATTCAAGTCATAGCCCTAGTCTTAAAACTAACCCTGACCTTGACTAATATCCTAACATTCACCCTGGCTCTAAACACAGCCCTCACTTTAAACCGAACAGTACAAGTAACCCTTGCCCTTATTTGTGTCCTAACCTTAAACCTAAAACAAATCCTGATGCTGACTCGTATCCTAATTACCTAGCTCTAAATATTACCCTAACCTTAAACCTAAACCTAACACTTCACCTACCCCTAAACCTAACCCAAAAACTAACCCTAATTGTAACCCTGGCTCTTACATTAGCCAATGCCCAAATTTAGCCCTGACCCTAACAAAAAAACTAGCCCTAATCCGAGCTCTAAACCTATATTTAACCCTAATCCTAAGCCTAACTATAGCATTAACCCTATCTCTAAGGCTGTCCTTTAACCTAAGTAAAACCCTAACCCTAATGGAAACCCTAGACCTATCTCTAATCCTTAGGCTAACCAAAACCCTAACTCTATTAATAGTCCTAATCCTAGCCCTCATTCTAGCTCTAACCCTATCCCAAAACCTAATGCTAACCCTGACCCTTATGGTGACCCTAACACTAACCCTTGGTCTAAAACTGACACTAACCCTAGACTAAACCCTAACACTAGCCCTAGACCTAAACCAAATCTTAAATCTAGCCTTAACTCTACCCCTAGACCTAAACATAAACCTAGCCCTAGCCCTAACAATAATTTTTAACCTAACACAAACACTAACCCTAACACAAGACCTAAACATAGTGCTAATTCTGGCTGTAACCCTAACTAACTCTAACCAAAACACTGACCCTGCCTTTAAAGTAAACCTATCTCTAAATCTGACCCTACCCGAAAATCTAAACCTAACACTAGACCTAGCCATAACACTAACCCTACATCTAGCCCTCAACATAACCCTAGCTCTTACATTACCCATAGCCCTAACTCTAGGCCTAAACCTAACACAAAACCTAGAGCTAATCCTAAACCTAAATCAAGCCTTAAGCATAACCCTAACCCTAACCCTAACCTAACCTTTTTCTTAGTTCTAAGCCTAGCTCAAAGCCTAAACATTAATCTAAACATAAACCTACACCTATCCCTCAATCTAACCCTAATCCTATCCCTAATCCTAACCTTAACCCTAGCACTTAACCTAGCTTTAAACTTACCCATTACTCTAAACCTAAATCTAACCTTATTGATAATCCTAGGCTTAATGCTAAACCAAATTCTAACTGGAAAAATAAGCCTAGACCTAATCTTAAAACTCATACTTGCCATAGACCTAATCCTAGCTCAAACCCTAACTCTTACTATAAACATAAACATAACCATAGCCCTAACTCTAAGCCTAAATCTCAATCTAACATTTAACATAGCCCTAAATCTCCATCTAATCATATACATTAACCTTACCCTAACCCTATCCGTAATGATGTGACTAGCCATAATCCTAACCCTAACCATATGAGTATTATAATCTTATACCTAGAAGCAACCCTAAATCTGTCACCCTAGCCCTAACCCTAGCTCAAAGCCTAACCTTTATGCTAAACCTTATGCTAAGCCTAACCCTAGTTTTAATCCTAACACTAACCCTAATTCAAGACCTATTCCTAACCATAAACCTAGCCCCCAACTTACCTCTAATCCTATCCATTATACTAACCATGACTCTTACCCTAATTTGAAAGCTAGGCCTAACCTTAACCCTATCAATAACACTAACCCTATCAATCACCCTAAACCTCATGGGAACTGTAAACAATATTCTATCATTACCGTAACCCACACCCTAGTGCTAATACAAGCTCTATTCATAAACCCTAACCTCAAACAACTCTAATGCTGACCCTGACCCTAATAAATCTCCTAGCTCTAAAGCTGATTTTAACACTAAACCTAACCCTTAAACTAGACCTAGCCATAATTCTAATCCTAAAACTATCCCCAGTTGTAAGCTTAGACCTGGAATTAGCCATAGCCCTAATCCTAGCCCTAAAACTAACACAAAACCCAGCTCTTATCCTAGCCCTAAACCTAGCCTTAATCCTAACCCTATACGTAACTTTAGGCCTAACCCCAAGTCTAAGCCTAGCCCTAATCTTAGACCTAATTTAGTCCTATTCCTAACCCTAGCCCTAAGACTAACTCTAACTCTTACCCTATCCCCATCCCTAGTTCTAATCCTATTTTTTACTGGAACTAATCTTAGCCCTAACCTTATCCCTCTCATTAACTCTAGCCCTCACTTAGAACTAATTTTAACTCTAAATCAAACCCTAAGCCTAAGCCTAACCCTAACTTCAAACCTAACATTAAAACTAGCCCTAAAACAAAACAGAATCATAGCCCTACCCTTAACCCTTAACCTAACCAAAACCTTAACCTAACTCCAAACTTAGCCCTAATTCTAGTTTTAAGCTGAAAACTAGAACTAACACTGACCCTGACTCTGAATATAATACTAACCCTAGTCTAAACATTACTCTAACCCTAGCCCTAAACCTAACACTAGACCTACCAGTAACCCTAAACCTAAATTTAACCCTAATTGTAACCCTGGTACTTACATTAGCTTTACCCCAACCCTAGCGCTAACTTGACCCCGAACCTAGCCCTAATCCAAGCCCTAACTCGAGTTTTAACCCTAATCCTAATCCAAAACCTATCGCTAATCAAAAACATAACCCTAGCCCTAACCATAACTCTAACCCTATCCATTGCCATAACCATAACCCTAGGCCTCGACCTAACCCTATCACTGATCCTAAACCTATGCATTATTCTAAACCAAACCTAAACCCTAAACCTCAACCTATCATTACACTAACACTAATCATAACACTAATTCAAACCCTAACTTTAGAACTTAACCTATGACAAACTTCTAACCAAGACCTTGACCCTAATAATACCCCTAGCTCTAAACCTGACCTTAACCCTAAACCTAACCCTCACATGACATGTAGCCATAAACCTAAACCTAATACTATCTTTAACCATAACCCTAGATCTGATATTAGCCCTACCCCTAATCTTAGCCCTTATACAAAAATAAACCATAGCCCTTATCTTAACCCCAAACCTAGCCTTAATCATTACCCTAACACTAACCATAGCCCTAACCATAATTCTAACCTTCATGTTTGCTCTAAACCTAGGTATAATGTCATTCCTTACACTAAACTTAACCCTAATTCTAGACCTAATTTAACCCTATCCCTAACCCTAAGCCTAACCCTAGCCCTAAGACTAACTCTAACTCTCACACTAGCCTTATTTCTACTTCTAACCCTATCCATTACTGTAATCCTAACCATAGCCCTAAACCTAGCCATAACCATTGCCTAATACTTATTCCTATTTCTAACTCTAGATCTAACCCTAACTCTAAATCTAACCCTATCCATTACTGCAATACTAAACATAGCCCTAAACGTAGCCATAACCATTGCCTAATCCGTATTCCTAGTCCCAACTCTAGATCTAACTCTAACTCTAAATCTAAGCGTAACCCTAAGCCTAAGACTAACATTAACACTAGCCCTAGCCCTAAAGCTAATAATCATTAAACTAGCACTAACCCTAACCCTTGCAGAAAAACAAAACCTAACAATTGCCCTAACCCTAAACCTTAATTTAAACTAAACCTTAACACTACACCTAAACCTAACCCCAGCCCTAATTCGAGTTCTAATCTTAACCTTAATACAAACCCTAACTCTAACTCATATCCTAACACTCACACTTGCTCTAAACACCAACATAACCTTAAACTGAACCCTTATAGTTACTCTAGCCTTAATTTGAGTCCTAAACCTAATCCTAAAACTAAACCTGACCCTGACTATTATTAACCTAACACTAACACTAGCTCTAAACTTTACCAGAAGCTTAAACTTAATCCTAACACTAGAAATTCAACCCCTAACCATACCCCTAAAATTAACCCTAAAACCTTAATTCTTACATTAGCCATTGTTCTAACCCTAGCAATAACTCTAACACAAAAACCAGCCCTTATCTCAGCCCTAAACCTAACTTTAACCGTAAACCTATCTCTATCCCAAGCTCTAAATTCTATCCCTTGTCCTATGCCAAACCCTAAACCTAATGCTAATCCTAATCCTAATCCTGAACCTAACCCAAACCCTAACCTTATTAGTAGTTCTAACCCTCGTCCTCATTCTAGCTCTAACCATAACCCAAACCCTAACCCTAACCCTGACCCTTATTCTGACCCTAACACTAATCATAGGTCTAACACTAAACCTAACCCTAAACCAAACTCTTACACTAGCCCTACTGCTAAATTTACAACTAAATCTAACCCTAATGCTAGCCCTAAACCTAAACCTAATTCTAATCTATCCATAACTCTAGCCCTAGACCTAAAGAAAAACCTTGCTCTAGCCCTAATAATAACACTTAGCCAAAAGACAAACACTAACCCTTCCCCTAGACTTAACCCTAGTCCTAATTCTGGCTTTCCAATTAACCATAACCCTGAACTGAACACTGACTCTGACACTAACACTAACCCTAGCTCTAAATATCACCCTAACCCTAAACATAACCCTAAAACTATACTTAGCTCTAACACTAAATTTAGCCCTAATCATAATAAATTTCTTACATTTGCCATATCCCTAACCTATTGCAAAACCTAGCCCTAACCCAAGCCCTACCTTAGCTTTAACCCTAAAGCTAATCATAACCCTAACATTAGCACTAACCCTAAACCTAAGCCTAACCCTAGACCTAACCCTTAGCATAACACAAGCCCTATCACTAGCTTAACCTTATCAATTTTCTTAATGATAATCATAACTCTTCTGCTAACCCTAGGCCAAAACCTAATCCTATCCCTAACCCTAACCCTATCCATTACCCTACACATTACCTAAATTCAAAACCTAAAACTATCATTAACCTATCCCTAACTGTATTGATAATTCAAGCCTTAACCCCAAACCTTAATCTGATAAAAACCCTAACCTTGACGCTGACCCAAATAATAACCATAGCTCTAAACCTGAGCCTAACAAGAAACAAGGCCCTTACAAAAGACCTAGGTATAAACCTAACCCTAAAACTCTCCCTAACTGTAACCCTAGATCTGACATTAGCTCTAGCTCTAATCCTAATCCAAATCCTAACAAAAACCTTAGACCATATCCTAGCCATAAATCTTGAATGAATAATAACCCTAAACCCTAACAATAACCCTATATCTAATCTTAACCCAAGTCCTAAAAGTAGCTATAATCCCATCCCTTAACCTAAAACTAACCCTAATCCTTACCCTAACCCTAAGACTAACCCTAGCCCTAAACCTAGGCTTAATCCTAACACTAATCGTAGCCCTAATCCCAACCCTAATTTAGCCATTCGCTCTAGCCTTATACTTATACTTACCATCACCCTAAACCTAGCCCTAAACTTAGTCCTAATCCTAGCCCTATCCTTATGCCAAGCTCAAAGCCTAGATCTAAACCGAACTCTAAATCTAACCCTAAACCTAAGCCTAAACCTCACACTAACACTAGCCCTAATCCTAACATTACTCCCATACCTAGTCATAACTCTACCCCTAGCCCTAAAACAAAACCGAATCATAATCCTAACCCTAACACTTAACGTAAACCAAACTCTAACCCCACACCTAGCCCTAATCCTATTTCTAATTCTAGTCCTAACCCTAACCTGAAAACTAATTTGGACCCTGATTCTGACCCTAACATTAAACCTAGCTCTAAACATCATTGTAACCATAAATTTAACCCTAACACTAGACATAGCCCTAACCCTGACCCTATCACTAGCTCTAAGCATAACAGTACTTTGTACATTAGTCATAGCCTTAATACTAGCCCTAACCTAACCCAAACCCTAGCCTTAATCCGAGTCCTTAACCTAGTTTGATTTTTAATGTTTATTTATTTTTTTTTAGTTTTTGGTAGACACAACACCTTTATTTTATTGGTGTGTGGTGCTGAGGATCAAACTCAGAACCCTGCACATGCCAGGCAAGCATGCTACTTCTTGAGTTACATCCCCAGCCACTAGACCTAGCTTAACCCTAAGTGTAAATCTAGCTCTAACCCCAAAAAGGCTCTAATACTATACATAACTCTACCCCTAATCTTAGGTCTAACCCTATCCATTACCCTAATGACAACCCATTATGCTGAACCTAGGCCTAACCCTAACCCTATCCATTACACTAAACCACACCAAAACCCTAACCCTAACACAAATAAAGCCCTAATCCTATACATAACCCTACCTCTAATCTTAATTCTAACCCTATCCATTACCCTGATGATAACCCATTATGCTAACTCTAGGCCTAAACCTAACCCTCTCCATTACACTAAACAACACATATACCCTAAACCTAACCCTTTCATTACCTTAACCATAAAAACTAATGATAATTCAAGCCCTAAACCTAAACCCTAAAGTAACCCAAACCCTCACCTTTATCTTGACCCTAATAATAACCCTAACTCAAAAACTGACCCTTATTATAAACCTAACCCCTAACTGAATCCAAGCCATAAACCTAACACTAAATCAATCCCTAACTGTAAGCCTAGACCTGACATTAGCCCTAGCCCTAATACTAGCCCTAAATCGAACACAAATATTAGCCCTTATCCTAGTCCTAAACCTAGCTTTAATCATAACCCTAAACCTAACCCTTGCCCCTCAACCTAGCTATAGCGCAATACCTTACCCTAAACAGAACCTAACTCTAACCTGAACCCAAGGCCTAATCCTAACACTAACAATAGCCGTAATGTAGCCCTATCCCTAACTCTAACCCTAACCCTAATCCTAGCCCTATGACTAACTCTAATTCTCATACTAGACCTATCACTAGTTCTAACCCTATCCCTTACCATAATCCTAAACTTAACCCAAACCTTAGTCCTAAACCTTGCCCTATTCTTAGCCCTAGCTCTAACCATAGATCAAAACCTAACTCTAAATCTAACCCTAACCTGAAGCCTAAGCCTAACCATTATAAATACATTTATAATTAGAATCTGTGTCTACAGATGTTGGCTTAAATTATTATTTAGAATATAGTAATTAGTTCCATAAAAGGCCTAAGACTAAGCATCACACTAACACTAGCCACCATTTCTGGTGGCGTATAGAGAACTGAGGGTAAGGGGTAGGATGCTATGTTAAGGGGGAAAGGAATGAGGGTATGTGATAAATCTAACTTAGCAAATTTGAAGGAGAACTCTAATGAATAGACAGGGAGAATCTATAAAAGAAGGTATAAATTCAAACTCCTTTTCTGTATTCATAAAATTACCCTATGTATAAATAGTAAAAGTTAGGAGGCTGAAAGTGGGACAGAGGGAGAAGGAAATAAGAAGAAAAAATAACAAGGAAAGAAAGAAAGAGAGGGAGAAAGAAAATAAAAGCAAATAAATAGGTCGTGAGGTGGGGCCTATGCAATTCCTCTATATTATACAATTCTAGTGATTCAGTTCTTAAAGTCCAATTTCATGAAAAGCTCTTCGTTTCACATATGTTGAGGTTGTGAGAACCAGAAGTGGAAGGGTAGAGGAGAATGGATAATAAGAGCAAGAAAAGAAAAGTAAGAAAGAAAAAAAGTTTCTCAGAACTCTGTTTTTTTTTTTTCTTACAGTAGGTGGAGTTGTCTATTCCTAACTTGAGTCTCTATGCTCAGGGTGGTGGAGGTAGTCAGGGTGAGAGGGCTTGAGCTTCTACCTGGAGCTTCCCTACTTAGTTTCTGAATTGGAAACTAGGTGCCTGTAGAGTTGCTGTCCTGCATTGATAGCTACACCCCCCAAAAGCTTGTGAGAAACATCTTATTATCACAGCTGGAGGTAGGGGTGTTGGAAACCGTGTACTTGATCAGCTGCAGAACCAAGCTGGTAGCCACGCCCACTGATAGATGGCGAGTAAGGTTTTGCATGATGGATTCCATCTATTACCCATGTATTGTGTTTGGTGAGGTTGGTGGTTCTGGAGTGACCTTGTGCTGTGTCTAGAGCTCCGTCTGGTGACCCACAATCAAAGCCTCTGTGTTCTGTGCTGCCTTCCGTCTGTGCAGAGAGCGCCTGTGTGACTGAGACTGTTGTCTGCACCCAGAGAAACTGCACAACCCAGCCTTCCATCTGCACCAAGAGAACTTATGTGGCCCTAGTTTTCTTCAAATTTCTATGACACTGGGTAGTATTCATCTTTTACTTAGCCTTACTATGCTCCACAGGCTTGGGCCTTGTCGGTTCAATGGTTCACTGTCGGGAACAGTTTGTATGTTAAGTTTTCCCTTCATTATGGCTTATTGATGTGAATGAAAATTGAACTGGAAATCAAACAGGGTTGGAAGGAGGTGCTTGAAACTTCACACAATAAGTTCTCAGTGTGAACTCTCTGTTTTCTATCTTTTGAAGGTAGGCCAAAGATGAAGCATGCAAAATATACTGTATCCAAGAGCCCTTAAGGAGAAATCAGAGAAACATGTATGTACTGAAATAACTCTCCCAACAATTTGATCAGATTTCTTTGATACTACACAGTATTCATCTTTTAGCTTGTTCCACTAGGCTCCCTAATGTTGGCACTTCTACGATCAATGGTTCTCTAAATAGGTAAGGGTTAGTGTTATGGTTAGGGTTAGGGTTAGCTTTACAGCTAGTGTTAGGGTTAGAGTTTGTTTTGTTCAAATTTCATTTTTACTGGGAAGATTTATCTTTTACCTAGCCTTACAATGTTCCCCAGTTTTGGGACTTCTCGGTTCAATGGTTCACTGTTGGGAATAGTTTGTTTTTAATGTCTCACTTCATTTTGACCTATGTGGATAAATGAGAATGGAGCTGAAAATCAGAGGGTTGGTGCTAGCTGGTTGAAACTTCACATACTCAATCACTTCTTTGTGGGCACTCTCTGTTTTATCCTTGTAAAAGTAGCGATAAGCTGAAGCATGCAAAACAAGTTGATCCAAGAGCATTTTAAGAGAAAACAGGGCAATATGCATGTACTGAAATAAATCCCCCAATTATTTGGTCAGATTTCTTTGATACTGTGCAGGATTCATATGTAAGCTTGCCCCACTAGTCTCCCCAAGTTTAAAACTTTTATGATCTAAGATTCTTTTAACAGGATAGTCTTAGTGTTATAGTTATAGTTAGGGTTAGAACTAGTGTTAGGGTTAGAGTTAGATTTTTTCAACCTTTTGGATACTGGGAAGGATTTATTTTTTTTCCAATTCTCAGTATGCTCCCCATTTTTGGGCCTCCTAGAAAAAAGGTTTGCTCTCAGGAGCAGTTTTAATTTTCATCTTTCACTTCATTTTTCCCTATAGAGGTGAATGGAAATGGAGCTGGACTAAAACAGGGTTTGTGGTAGCTGCTTGAAACTTCACACACTCAATAAGTTCTCAGTGCACATTCTCTCGTTTGTTTCTTTTGTAGTAGCCCAAAGATGAATTAGAAAGAAACAGCTTTATATGTGAGCACTTTAGGAGCAAGCTTCAATTTTTTTGCATGGATTACTTTGATATTGTACAGGATTCATCTTTTGCCTAGTCCTTGTAGGATCCCCAAGATTGGGTTTTAAAGGTTTGCCAGTTCACTTTAAGGAACATTTTGAATTCTTATGTTTCACTATATTATGATCTATAGACGTGAATGAAAATGGAGCTGGAAATAAAACAGAGTTAGTATTAGCTGCTTGAAAATTCACACACTCAATTAGCTCTCTATAGGCACTCTCTGGTTGTTTCTTGTGAAAGTACCTTAAAATGAAGCATGAGAAAATAATTTATACAAGAGCACATTAGGAGAAAACAGGGAAATATGCCCATACTGAAATACTGCCCCCAATTATTTTGTCAGATTTCTTTGATACTGAACAGGATTCATCTGTTAGCTTGCCCCATTGGGCTCCTTTATTTGGGGACTACTATGATCAATGGTTTTTCTAAACAGTTTAGGTTAGATTTAGTATTTGGTTAGTGCTAGGATTACAGCTAGTGTTTTGTTAGATTTAGTTTTGTTCAAATTTCATTGATACTGAGCAGGATTCAACTTTTACCTAGCCTTACTATATTCTTTAAGTATGGGCCTCTTGGGTCAAGGGTTTGCTCTCCTGAACAGTCTGTATTTTAAGTTTTCATTTCATTTAGACCTATGCATGTAAATGAAAATGGAGTTGGAAATCCAACAGGGTTAGTGCTAGCTACTACAAACCTCACACACTCGATCAGTTTTCTATGGGCAATCTCTTGTTTATTCCTTGTAAAAGTAGCCCTAAGCTGAAGCGTGCAAAGCAACTTTATGTGAGAGCACCGTAGGAGAAAACAGGAAAATATTCATGTACTAAATTACCTCCCCAATTATTTGGTCAGATTTCTTTGATATTGTGAAAGATTCATATGTTAGCCTTCCCAACTTGGCTCCCTAAATGTGGTACTTCTAGGATCAAAGGGACACTAAACAGGTTAAGGTTAGTGTTAGGGTTAGTGTTAGGAGTAGGATTAGACCTAGTGTTAAGGTAAGAGTTAGTTTTGTTTTCAAATTTCTATGATACTGTGCAGGATTAATCTTTTTCCTATCTTGACTATACTCCAAATGTTTGGGCCTCCTACATAAAGGGTTTGCCTTCAGGAAGAGTTTCAATTTTCATGTTTTTCTTCTTTTTGCCCTATAGGGGTGAATGGAAATGAAGCTGGAAATCGAACAGGGTTTGGGCTGGCTGCTTGAAACTTCACACACTCTATCAATTCTCAGTGAGCATAATTTGGTGTTTGCGTGTAAGTAACCCTAAGATGAAGTAGAAAGTAACTGCTTTATCTCTGAGTGCTTTAAGAGCAATCAGAATACTCATGTACTGTAAGAGCTTCTAATTTTATTGGTTGGATTAATTTGATACTGAACAGGATTCATCCTTGACCTAGACTTAGTAAGCTCCCCAAGTTTGGGCCTTCAAGGTTCAATGGTTCAGTGTCAGAAACAGTTTGAATTTTTAGGATTCACTTCATTATGGCTGATAGGTGTGAATGCAATGGAGCAGGAAATCAAACAGGGTTGGTGCTAGCTGCAGGAAACTTCACACACTCAATCAGCTCTCTCTGGGAACTCTTTGCTTTTATTTGTGAAAGTACCTTAAGCTGAAGCATAAAAAACAAATGTATCCATGAGCACTTTAAGAAAAACACAATTTTTCATCAAATTTCTTTGATACTGCACTAGATTCATCTGTTAAGTTTTGCCGCTAGGCTCCTAAAGTTTGGGACTTCTATGATGATAGGAACTCTAAACAGGTTAGAATTAGGTTAGGGTTGGATTGTATCAAGTGTTAGAGTTAGAGTGAGTTTTGTTCAAATTCATTTGATACTTGGCATAATTCGTCTTTCACCTAGCCTTACTATTTTTCCCAAGTTTGGGCCTTATCCCTTCAATGGTTTGCTGTCAGGAACAGTTTGTATTTTAAGTTTTCCTTCATTTTGACCTACACGGGTAAAAGGAAATGGAACTTGAAATCAAACAGGATTGGTGCTCGCTGTTTAAAACTGCACACACTCAATCAGTTCTATGTGGGAACTCTGGTTTCTTTCTTGTGAAAGTTTCCCAAATTGGAATCATGCAAAAATATTTTTATCCGAAAGCACTGTTGGAGACAACAGGGGAATATACATGTACTGAACTACCTCCCCAAATTATTTGGTCAGATATCTTTGATATTGCACAAGATTCATTTGTTAGCTTGCCCCACTAAGCTCCCTTAATTTGGGACTTCTACGATAAAAGGTTCTCTACACAGATTAGGGTTAGGTTTATAGTTAGGGTAAGGGCTCGGTTTAAACCTAGTGTTAGGGTTAGAGTCAGTTTTGTTCATGTATCTTTGATACTGGGCAGGATTCATCTTTTACCTTGCCTCACAATGTTCCCCGGTTTGGGCCTTCTCCATTCAATGGTTCTCTTCAGAAACAGTTTGTATTTTAAGATTTCACTTTATTTTGAACTATTTTGTTGAAGAGAAATGGAGCACGATATCAAACATGGCTGGTGCTAGCTGCTTGAAACCACACACACTCAATCGTTTCTCTGTGGGCAAACTCTGGTTTGTTCCTTGTGAATGTTGCCCTCAGCTGAAACATGCAAAGCAACTTTATCCCAGAGAACTTTTCGAGAAATCAAGGAAATATGCATATACTGAAACACTTCCCCCAATTATTTGATCAGATTTCTTTGATACTGTGCAGGATTCATCTGTTAGCTTTCCCCTTAGGCTCCCTTATTTTGTGACTTCTATGTTCATAGGTTCTCTAAACAGGCTACTGTGAGCTGTAGGGTTAGGATAAAGGATAGATCTCGTGTTAGGTTTACAGTAGATTCGTTCAAATTTCTTTGATACTAGGCAGGATTTATATTTTACCTAGCCTTACTATGTTTCCCAGTTTGGGGCCTTCTAGGTTCACTGGTTTTGCTGTCCGTATTTCAATTTATATTTTAAGGTTTCACTTCATTTTGACCTATATGGGTAAATGAAAATGGAGCTGAAAATCAAACAGGGTTTTTGCTAGCTACTTTAAACTTCACACACTCAATCAGTTCTCGGTGAGGACACTCTGGTTTTATCCTTGTGAAAGTGTCTCAAAGATGAAGCATGCAAAAACAACACTATGCTAGAGCATTTTAAGAGACAATAGGAAAATATGCATGTACTGAACTACCTCCCCCAATCATTTGGTCAGATTTCTTTGATACTGGGCAGGATTCTTATGTTAGCTTGCCCCACTAGGCTCCTAAACTTTGAGACTTCTATCATCAAAGTTCTCTAAACAGGTTAGTTTTGTTAGGTCCAGTGTTAGGGTTAGAGTTTGCCTTGTTCAAATTTCTTTGATACTGGGCAGGATATATTTTTACCTAGCCTTACTATGTTCCTGAGGTTTCGGCCTTGTTGGTTTTATTCTTTGCTAATAGGAACAATTTGTATATACAGATTCACTTCATTTTTACCTACATGGGTAAATGGACATGGAGCTAGAAATCAAACAAGGTTGGTGCTAACTGCTTGAAACTTCACACACTCAATCAATTCTCTTCGGGCACTCTCTGATTTGTTCCTTGTGAAATTAATAATAAGCTGATGCATGCAATACTAATTTATCTGAGAACACTTTAGGAGAAAAGAGGGAAATATGCATGTACTGAAATAGCTCCCCCAATTATTTTGTCAGATTTCTTTGAAACTTACCATGATTCATCTGTAAGCTTGCCCCACAAGACTCCCCAATTCTGAAACTTCTATGAGCAAAGTTTCTCTAAACAGATTAGGTTTGAGGTTAGATATAGTGTTAGGACTAGGTTTAGACCTGATGTTAGTGTTAGAGTTAGTTTTTTTAAATTTCTTTGATACTGGGCAGGATTCACCTTTTTCCTATTTTTACTATACCCTGAATGTTTTGGCCTCCTACGTAAAAGGTTTTTCTCTCAGTAACAGTTTCAGTTTTCATGTTTCTCTTCTCTTTGCCATATTGGGGTGAATGGAAATGAAGCTGGAAATCAAACAGGGTTTCTGCTAGCTTTTTGAAACTTCACACACTCAATCAGTTCTCAGTGAGCATTCTCTGGTTTGTTTCCTGTGAAGTATCCCTTAGCTGAAATAGAAAGAAACATCTTTATTTCTGAGTGCTTTAGAAGCAAGCAAAATACACATGTACTGAAAGAGCTTCGAATTTTTTTTTTTTGGTCAGATTACTTGATACTATACAGGATTCATCTTTGACCAACCTTGGTAGGTTTCCCAAGTTTTGGCCTTCAAGGTTCAATGGTTCAGTGTCAGGAGTAGTTTGAATTTTTAGTTTTCACTACATTCTGGCCTGTAGGTGTGAATGGAAATGAAGCTAGAAATCAAACAGGGTTGGTGCTAGCTGCATGAAACTTCACACACTCAATCACTTTTCTGTGGGCATGCTCTGGTTTATTCCTTGTGAAAATACCTTAAGCTGAAGCATGAAAAAAAAATTATCCAAGACCACTTTAGGATCAAACAGGGAAAATAGGCATTTACTGGAACACCTTCCCCAAGTATTGGTCATAATTTTCATACTGGGCAGGATTCATCTGTTACCTTGCCCTACTAGAAACCCCAAGATTTTGTTTTGTGATCAAGCTCTATAAACAGGAAAGGCTTAGTTTTAGGATTAGTGTTAGGTCTAGGGTTAGAACTAATGTTCAGGTTAGAGTTAGTTTTGTTCAAATTTCTTTGGTACTGGTCAGTATTCATGTTTTACCTAGCATTACTATGTTTCCCAGGTTGGGCCTTCTCAGTTCAAGTTTTGCTGTCAGGTACAGTTTGTGTTGTAAGGTTTCACTTTATCTTGACTTCTATGTGTTAGGGTTAGGGCTATGGCTCAGTTTAGTTTTAGGTGTAGGGCTAGGGTTAGGGCTAGGTTTCGAATTAGTGTTAGGGTTAGGGCTAGTCTTAGGGTGAGGTTTAGGCTTGGGTTTAAGGTTAGATTTAAAGTTAGGTTTAGATCCAGCATTAGGGTTAGGGCTAGGGTTAGTGTTATTGTAAAGGATAGGGTTAGAACTAGAAAAATGGCTCGAACGAGAGATAGATTTAGATTTAGGACTAGGCTTAGGTTTAGGGTTATGGTTCAAGATAAAATAGGGCTAAGATTAGGGAAGGGTTGGTGTTAGGTTTAGGCCTAGGGGTAGGGCTAGGTTTAGGATTAGCATTGATGTTAGGATTAAGTTTAGGGGAATGGGTGGGGTTATAGCTAGCTTTAGGGTTAGAATTAGGATTAGGATTAAGGCTAGGTTTAGGGCTAGGGTTTCTCTTAGTTTCAGGGTTAGATCTAGGGCTAGGGCTAAAATCAAGTATAGGGTTATGATTATTGATAGTTTTAGGGTTAGTTTATGGCTATCTCTAGTGTCAGAGCTAAGTTTAGAGTAAGGGTCAGGTTTAGAGTTAGGGGTATTATTAGGGTCATGTTCAGGGTTAGCATATTGTTTTGGTCAAAGTTTAGGTTTAGGGCTTGAATTAGTGTTAGGTTTAGGCTTAGGGTTAGGGTAATGAATAGGGTTAGGTTTAGGTTTCAGTTAAGGTTTTTAGTAATGGATGGGTTAGGTTTAGCAATAGGGTTAAGGTTAGCATTAGGTTAGGATTATGTTTAGTATAATGGATAGATTTAGAGCTAGGGTTAGAGCTAGGTTATGGTTTGGATTAAACCTAAAATTAGAGTTAGATTTAGGTATAGGGATAGGGTTTTGTTTACAGTAAGTGTTAGGTTTAGGGCTAGGGTTATGGTTAGGTTAAGGAAAGGGTTACTGTTTGAGCTAGGGTATGGCTAGGGTGAGGGTTAGGTTTACATTCAGGTCTAGCGATATGTTTATGGTTAGGTTTTAGGGTTTGGGTTATGGCTAGAATTTTCATTACAGTTAGGGTTAGGTTTAGGGTAATGAATAATGTTAAATTTAGGGTTAGAGTTAAGGTTAGGGTTAGGGTTTGAATTAGGTCTAGTCTTAGGATTAGGTTTAGTGTAAGGCATAATATTTCCACTAGGGTTAGGGCTATGTTGAAATTTAGGTTGATGGTTAGGTTTTGGGATACGTGTATGGTTAGGGTTAGGTTTAGTGTCAGGGATTTGGTTATAATTATGGTAATTGCCAGGGTTAGAACTAAAGTTTGAGCTAGGTTAAGGTTAGGATTAGAGCTAGGGTTAGGGTAATGATTTAGGATACTGCTAGGGTAAAGTTAAGGGTAAGGGTTTGGCTTTGAGCTAGGGTTAGGTCTCAGGCAAGGGTTAGTGATAGGGTTAGTGTTAGGGCTAGGGTTGGTTTAGGGTTATGCTTAGGGCTAAGTTTAAGCCTAGGATTATGGCTAGGTTGTGTGTTAGGTTTAGGGCTAGGGTTAGGACTATGGGTAGGGTTAAGGGTACTGTTAGGGTTTAGATTATGGTTAAAATAGGGATAGGGCTATGATTATGTTTACGGCTAGAATTAGGGTTACGGTTATGGCTAGGTTTAGTGTTAGGACTAGGTTTTTATTTAGGGTCAGGTTTAGAGATGTGTTAATGTTAGGGTCAGGGTCACTGTTCCGGATAGGATTACGGTTAGGGTTAGGGACAAAATTAAAACTAGTGTTAGGTCTATGGGTAAGTAAGTGTTTAGTTTAGGTTAAGGGTTATTGTTAAGGCTAGAGCTAGGATTTTGTTTAGGTCTAGGGCTAGATTTATTGCTATGTTTAGCATTAATTTTGGGTCAAGATCTATGTTAGGGTTAGGTATAGGTATAGTCTTACTGGTAGGGCTAGTGTTAGGTTTTGGTTTTGGGTTAGGTCAGGTTTAGACCTAGGGATATTGTTAGGATCAGAATAAGGGTCAGGGTTAGGGTTAGAACTAGAATGAGGGCTAGGGTTAGGACTAGTAATACTGTTAGTGTTTAAGTTAGGCTAAGGATTAGGGTTAGGACTAGGGTTAGCATTTGGTTTAGGGTTTGGCTTAGGGTAAGGGGTAGGGTTAGAACTGGGATTAGGGCTCGGGATACGTTTAGGGTTAGGACTAGTGTTAGGGTTAAGATTAGGGTTTAAGCTAGGGTTAGGACTAGAATTGGAGGTAGGATTTGTGTTAGGGTTAGGGCTAGGATTATGGCAATGATGAATGTGCAAACTAGGTTTAGGATTAGGGCTAGTTTTAGGATTAGGGTTAAGGCTAAGTCTGGTGTTAGGGTTAATTTAAGGTTAGGGTGATATTAAGAGCTAAAATTAGTGTTAGGGTCAGTGTCAGGGTCAGGGTTATTTTTAGAGATAGGGTTAGGGCTTGGTGTAGGTTTATGGTTTGGTTTAGGTTAAGGATTAAGTTTAGGGATATGGCTTGGTTTTGTTTTAAGGGTAGGGCGAGGGGTAAGGCAAGTTTTAGGAATAGCATTAGTGTTAGGACTAGTGTTAGGGTTTGGTTTAGGATTATGGTTATAGTTCCATTTAGAGTTAGGTTTAAATTTAGAGTTAAGTTTAGATCCAGGGTTGGGCTAGGGCTAAGTGTAGAACTAGGGATAGGGCTAGGGCAAGAGTTAGAGTTAGTCTTAAGGCTAGGTTTAGGGTGAGGATAGGACTAAATTAGGGTTAGTGCTAGGCTTAATGTTAATGTTAGGCCTAGGGTTAGGGCAAGGGTTATGGTTAGGTTTAAGATAATGGTTAAGTTTAGGCTTATGGTTAGGTTTAGGGAAAGGGATGGGGATATAGCTAGGTTTAGTGCTAGGGCGAGTGTTAGAAATAGGGTTAAACCTCGGGTTATGGTTTGGTTTTAAGTTAGGCCTAGGTTTAAGGTTATAGTTATGATTAAGGCTATGTTTAGTACTAATATGGGCTAGGGTTTGTGTTCGGGTTAGGGCTAGGATTATATCTAGGGCTAGTGTCAGGTCTAGGTTTATGGTTATGGATCGTTTTAGGGTTAGGTTTGGCTATGTCTATTGTAAGGATTAGGTTTATGATAAGGGTCAGGTTAGAGTTAGGGGAATTATTAGGCTCAGGGTCATGATTAGGGTTTCTTTTAGGTTTAAGTTTAGCCTTAGGGATCAAATTAGCATTAGGGTTATGGTTAGGGTAATGATAGGCTTAGATTTAGGGTTCAGGTTATTAGGCCTAGGGTTAGCATTAGGGAAAGGGTTATGTTTAGGGTAATGGATACAGTTAGAGTTAAGATTAGGGCTAGGGTTATGGTTAGGATTAGGTCTTGAGATAGGGCTGGGCCTAGCATTAGCATTAGGATATGTGTTATGATTAGGGTAATGGATATAGTTAGAGCTAAGTTTATAGCTAGACTTATGGTTAAAATTAGGTCTTGAGTTACTGTTAAGGTGTGATTTAGAACTAGGGTTAGGGTTAGTGTTATGTTTAGTGTAAGAGTTAGTTTCTGAGCTATGATTAGGGTTAGAGCAA
This sequence comes from Callospermophilus lateralis, assembly GCF_048772815.1. Taxonomy (NCBI): domain Eukaryota; kingdom Metazoa; phylum Chordata; class Mammalia; order Rodentia; family Sciuridae; genus Callospermophilus; species Callospermophilus lateralis. Next base: position 42,761,952 of record NC_135325.1, read on the forward strand.
GGGTTAGGTTCAGGGTTATGTTTAGGGATAGGATTATGGTAGGTTTAGGGTTAGGGTTAGGGTAAGGGGAATGGTTATAAGTAAGTTTAGGGTTAGGGTTAAGGTAATAAATATGGTTAGATGTAGGTTTAGGGTTAGGGACAGGGCTAGATTTAAATTTAGGTTTATGGTTATGTCTATGGTTATGTGTAGGTTTATGGTAAGGGTTAGAGTTTCATTTATGTTTAGGGCTGTAGCGAATATTAGTTTAGTGTTGTTCTTGGGTTTGTTTTCTGTTAAGGGTTAGGATTATGGTTAGGGTAAAGGCTACAGTAACAATTAGGATTAGGGGTAGGGTTAGGAAATGGGTAAGATTAGAGTTAGGGTTAGGGCTTGTGTTAAAGATAGGATTAGAACTAGGTTTAGGGTTAGATTCATGGATAGTTCTAGGTTTAGATTTATAGTAAGGATTTGGTTTTGACCTAGGATTAGGACTAAGACAAGGGTTCCATTGCGTTAGGGCTAGGGTTAGGGTTAGGGTTATGCTTAGGTTAAGGCCTAGGATTAGCTCTAGGTTTTGTGTTAGGTTTAGGCCTAGGGTTAATGCTGACGGTAATGTAAGAGCTAGGAATATGATTAGGGCTAGTTTTAGGTTTAGGGTTATGCCAAGATCTAGTGTTAGGTTTAGATTTTCAGTTAGGGTCAAGTTTAGAAGTAGGTTTACTGTTAAAGGCAGAGTCAGTGTTTGGGTTAGAGTTCAAGTTAGTGTTACAGCCAGAATTAGGAGTAGGTTTATGTGTAGGGGTAGGGTTAGTGTTTCTGTTAGGATAAGGGTTATTGTTAGGTTTAGGACGAGGATATGTTTAGGTCTAGGGCTAGAGATAAGGCTAGATTTAGGATTGGGTTTAGGTCCAGGGCTAATGTTAGGGTTTTAGTGTTAGGTTTTAATCTAATATTAAGGTCAGGTTTAGAACAAGGGTTTGTGTTAGTGTCAGAATAAGGGTCAGGGTTATTGTTCGGATTTGGGATAGGATTAGAGCTAGAATGAGGGCTAGGGTCAGGACTATTACTAAGGATTTTAGTTAGCCTAAGTATTAGGCAGGTCTTGGGGTATCATTAGGGTTAGGGTTATTCATTGGGTAAAGGATAGCCTTAGAGCTAGGGATAGGTCTAGAGTTAGGCTTAGGGTTAAATCTAGGTTTAGGGCTCCGATAAGAGATAGTTTTTTGGTTGGGGTTAGGGCTAATGATAGGGCAATGGCTAATGTAAGAACTACAGTTACAATGAGGTTAAGTTTTAGGGATTGGGTTAGGGGTAGGTCTAGGTTAGGGTTAAGTTAAAGGTTAGGATTATATTTAGAGGTAGGGTTAATGTTAGGATATGAGTCAGGGTCAGGGTTAGGGTTAGGACTCAAATTAAGAATAGGTTTACTTTTAGGTTTTTGTTTAAGGTTAGGAGGGTGTTTAGAGCTAGGAGAATGTTAGGATATGTGTCAGGGTAAGGGTTAGATTTAAGGTTAGGTTAAGGATTAGAATTAAGGCTATGATTAGGTCTAGGTGTAGTGTTAGGGTTTGGTTTAAGTTAAGGTTTAGAGTTGGGGCTATTGCTCATTTTGTTTTACTGTTAGGCTTAGGGTTAGGGCTACTTTTACCATTAGCATTAGTGTTAGGGCTAGTTTGAATGTTTGACATAGGCTTAGGTTTAGGGTTAGATTTCGAGTTAGGGTTATTTGTAGGGTTAGGGCTAGGGCTAAAAATAGGGCAAAGGTCAGGTCTAGGGTTAGGGTTTTGGTAATGCATAGGCTTAGAACTTGGGATAGGGATAGCGTGTGAGTTAGTGTTAGTCTTAGGGCTAGGTTTAAGGTTAGGTTTATTTCTAATTTAGCAATATGGCCAGTGTTAGGGTTTGCTCTAGGTTTAGGTTAAGTTTTAGACCTAGGGTTTGTGTTAGGGTCAGAATAAGGGTCAGGGTTAGCGTAAGGGTTGGAGATAGGATTAGAGCTAGAATAAGGGCTAGGGTCAGGACTATTAATAGTGTTTGGATGTTGTTTAGCCTAAGGATTAGGAATAGATTTAGATTTATGATTAGGGTTACAGTTTCATTTAGGGTAAGGGAGAGAGTTAGAGCTAGATTTAGGGCTAGAATTAGGGTAGGGTTAGGGTTAAAGTTAGATTTAGGGTTCATATTAGGGCTAGTTTTGTGTTAGGGTTAGGACTAGGGTTAGGGCAATTGCTAATATAAGAACTAGAGTTACAATTAGGGTTATATTTAGGGTTAGATTTAGAGGTAGGGGTAGTTTTAGTGTTAGGGTTAAGTTTAAGGTTGGGGTGATATTTAGAGCTAGGGTTAGTTTTAGGATATGAGTCAGGGTCACGCAGATAGTGTTAGGACTCACATAAGGGCTAGGGTTACTCTTAAGTTTTGGTTTAAGTTTAGGATTGTTTTTCAAGCCAGGTTGAGTTTAGAACACGAGTCAGTGTCAGTTATACTTATAAAGTTAGGGTTAGGACACAAATTAAGACTATGGTTAGGTCTAGGTGTAGTGTTAGGGTTTGGTTTAAGTCAGGCTTAGGGTTAGGGCTATTGCTCCATTTTGTTTTACTGCTAGTTTTAGGGTTAGGTCTAGTTTTATGATTAGCGTTAGGATTAGCTTTAGTGTTAGCATGAGGCTTAGGCTAAGGCTTAAGGCTAGGACTAAGGATTGGGCAAGGGTTAAGGCTAGGGTTAGGGTTATAATAAGGGCTAGGATTAGAACTAGTGATAGGGCTAGTGTAAGAATTATTTTTCGTCTTAGGGCTAAGGTTACGGTTAGGGTTAGGAATAGCAGTAAATTAGGCTAGGATTAGGTCTATGGTCAGTGTTCAGCTTAAGCATAGAATTAGGGTTACATTTAGGATTTAGTTTAGGGTAAGGGATGGTGTTATGCTACTTTTAGAGGTAGGGTGATGTTTATAATTAGGGTTAGGATTAGGGTATGATTAAGGATATGTTTAGGGCTAGGATAAGGGCTAGGGTTTGTTTTAGGGTTAGGGCTAGGATTAGGAGTATGGCTAATTTCAACTCTAGAATTAAGTTTAAAGATAATTTTAGGGTTAGGATTATGGATACATCTAGTGTAAGGTTTAGGTTTTGGGTTAGGTTCAGATTTAGGGCTAGGGGTATTATTAAGGTGAAAGTCTAGGTTAGGGTTTGGAATAGGTTAAGGCTTAAAGTTAGGTATTGAATTAACATTATTCTAAGGGTTTGGGTAATGATAGGCTTAGAATTAGGGTACATGTTAGGTTTAGGGAAATAGATAGGGATAGGATTAGAGATAGGGTTATGTTTAGGCCTAGGGTTAACATTAGGGTTAGGGTTATTGTTATGGTAATGAATAGGGTTAGGGCTAGGGTTATGCTTATGGTTAGGGCTAGGGCTAAGGTTAGGGTTAGGGTTAAAGATCAGGTTAGTGCTCAGATTATGGCTAGGATTTGGGTTAAGTTAGGGCTAGGGCTAAGATTACGGCTAATTTAAATACAAGGGTTATGATTAGGGATAATTTTAGGGTTAAGATTAGGGCTAGGTTTAGTGCTAGGGTTAGTGTTAGGATTAAGGTGATGTTTAGAGATACAATTAGTGTTAGTGTCGGAGTTAGTGTCCGGTTGAGTTTTACGGTTCGGCTTAAAACTCAAATTAGGGCTAGGTTTAGGCATAGGTGTATGGTTAGGGTTTGGTTTAGTTTAAGGGTTAGGGATAGAGTTTATGGCTCTGTTTTTTTTAGGGCTAGGGCTAGGATTAGAGATAGTTTTAGGATTAGTGTTAGGGTTAGGCCTAGTGTTAGGTTTAGGCTTAGGCTTCGGGTCAGGGTTAGATTTAGAGATACATTAAGATCTAGGGTTAGTGCTTGAGCTATGGATAGGGCAAGGGTTAGGACTAAGTTTAGGGCTAGGGTTAGTGTTATGTTAAGGGATAGGGTTAGAACTAGTGATAAGGCTGCTAGTGTGAGAGTTAGATTGATTCTTAGGTTAGGGTTATGGTTAGGTTTAAAGATAGGGTGAAATTAGGGCTAAGATTAGGGCTAGGGATGGTATTGGGGTTAGTGCTGGGGTTAGTGCTAGGGTTAGGGTTAGGATTAGGATTAATCTCGGTTTAGGGCTAGGATAAAGGCTGGGGTTTTTGTCAGGTTTAGGGCTAGGATTATGACTAGGGTTAATGTCAGGTGTGAAGTTATGGTTGAGGAGAGGACAGTTTTAAGATTAGTTTTATGGCTAGGTCTAATTTAAGGGTTAGGTTTAGGGTTAAGTGTCAGGTTTAGAGCTAGGGGAATTGTTAGGATCAGGATCAGGTTAGAGTTTGGTTGAGGTTAGGGTTTAGGGTTTGGGCTCAAATAAGCATTAGGGTCAGGATTAGGGTAATGATAGGTTTTTGTTTAGGGATCAGGTTAGGCTTATGGTAAATGATACGGTTAGGTTTAGCAATAGGGCTTGAGTAAGGCCTAGGGTTAGCATTAGGGTAAGGGTAATGGTTAGGATAATGGATAGGGTTAGATCTAAGTTTAGGGCTGGGGTTATGATTAGGAATATTTCTTGAGTTAGGGTTAGGGTTAGGGTTAGAACTAGGGTTAGTGTTAGGGTTATATTTAGCATAAGGGTGAGGTTTTGATGTAGGGTTAGGGCTAGGGCAAGGGTTAGGTTTAAAGTTAGGTCTAGGTATAAGATTAGAGTATGGTTATGGTTATAATTGGATTAGGGGTAGCATCATCATTAGGGGTAGGTTTAGGGTTAGAGTCACGGATATGTTTCGATGTAGGCATAGAGTTATGGTTAGTGTTAAGTTGAGGTTTGGTTTAGGATTAGGGCTATGGTTATGTTTAGTTATATGGTAAAGGTTAGGATTTGAGCTAGAGTTATGTCTATGGCAAATGTGAGGTTTATGGTTAGGTCTATTGTTAGTTTTCAGGTTAGGTTTAAGGTTAGGGTTAGGCCTAGTGTTATCATTAGGTTTAGGGTTAGTTTTAGGGTAATGGGTAGGTTTAAAGCTAGGTTTAGGGCTAGGGTTAAGGTTAGGATTAGGACTAGTGTTAGGGGTCTATTTTGGATAGTTGCAGGTTTATGTTTAGAATAAGATTCAGGCTTTGAGCTAGGGTTAGGACTAAGCAAGTGTTAGGTTAGTGTTAGGGTTAGGGTTATGCTTAGGCCTAGGATTAGCTCTAGGTTTTGTGTTAGTTTTAGGCCTAGGATTAGGGCTGTGGGTAATGTAAGAGCTAGGGTTATGATTAGGGCTAGTTTGAGGGTTAGGATTTTGGATAGGTCTAGTGTTAGTTTTAGACTTTTGGTTAGGGTCAGGTTTAGAGTTAGGTTTACTCTTAAAGGCAGGGTCAGTGTTTGGGTTCGAGTTAGAGTTAGGGTTACAGCCAGAATAAGAACTAGGTTTAGATCTAGGCATAGGGTTGGTGTTTGTGTTAGTTTAAGGGTTACTTTAAGGACTAGGGATAGGTTTTAGTTCAGGTCTAGGGCTTGAGTTAAGGTTACATTTAGGATTTGGTTTAGGTCTAGGGCTAGTGTTATGATTTGGTCTAGGGTTAGGTCCAGGTTTAGACCTAGGATTAGTGTTAGGGTCAAAATAATGGTCACGGTTAACATTATGGTTTGGAATAGTGTTAGATCTTGAGTGAAGGAAGGGTTATGACTATTTATAGGGTTAGTGTTTGGGTTAGCTTAAGGATTAGGGATAGGTTTTGGGTTACCATTAGGGTTAGGGTTTCGCTTTGTAAGGGACAGGCTTATAGCTAGGGTTAGATCAAGAGTTAGTGTTAAGCTTAGGGTTAAATCTAGGTTTAGGGATCAGATTAGGGCTATTTTTTGTGTTAGGGTTGGGGCTAATATTATGGCAATGGATAATGTAAGAACTAGGTTACAATTAGGGTTAAGGGTAGGGGTATATTTAGCATTAGGGTTAGGTTTAATGTTAGGGTGATATTTATGGCTAGATCTAGAATTAGGATAGGGCTAAAGATAGAACTAGGGCTAGGGCTAGGGCAAGAGTTATAGTTAGTCTTAGGGCTAGGGTTAGGTTTAGGATAGGATAAAATTATTGCTAGGATTAGCACTAGGCTTAATGTTAGTATTAGGCCTAGAGTTAGGGCAGGAGTTAGGGTTAGGTTTAAGGTTTTGCTTAAGTTTATGGTAAGGGATGGTGTTATAGGTAGGTTTAGAGCTAGGTTGAGGATTACAATTAGGGTTATGGCTCAGGTTATGGTTTGGATTAGGATTAAGGCTATGTTTAGGGTTAGGATTACGGTTAAGGCTAATTTCAGCTTTAGGTTTATGGTTAAAGATAGTTTAAGGTTAGGTTTATAGGTACGCCTTGTGTAAGTGTTAGGTTTAGATTTAGGGTCAGGTTTAGAGCTAAGGGTATTAGTATGGTCATGGTCATAATTAGTGTTTTGAATAGGTTAAGTTTTAAAGTTAGGACTCAAATTAGCATTAAGTTTAGGATCAGCGTAATGATAGGGTTAGGTTTAGGTTTCAGGTTAGATTTAAGGTAATAGATAGGTGAAGATTAGGGATAGGGTTAGGTTTAGGTCTAGGGTTAGCATTAGGGTTAGGGTTATGGTTAGGGTAATGGATCATGTTAGAGCTAGGGTTACAGCTAGGTTTATGGTTACAATTAGTGATAGGGTTAGAGTTAGGTAGGGTTAAAGTTAGGGTTTGGGCTCTGAATATGTCTAGGATTTGGGTTAAGTTAGGACTAGGGTTAGGGTTATCGCTAATGTAAGTACTAGGGTTATGATTAGGGGTAGTTTTAGTGTTTGAGGTTAGGACTAGGACTAGTGTTAGGTTTAGGTTTAGGGTTAGGGTAATGTTTAGACCTAGGTTTAGTGTTAAGGTCAGAGTCAGGGTGAGGGTTAGTTTTAGGGTTTGGCTTAAGACTTGAATAATTGCTAGGGTTAGGGCTAGGTGTAGGATTAGGGCTTGGTTTATGTTACAGATTAGGGTTAGGTTTATGGCTCGGTTTTGTTTTAGAGCTAGGGCTAGTGTTAAGGCTTGTTTTAGGATTAGCCTTAGGTTTAAGGCTAGGGTTAGATATAGGCTTAGGCTTTTTGTTAGGGTTAGATTTAGAGTTAGGGTTAGATCTAGGGTTATGGCCAGGGATATGAATAGAGCTAGGGTTAGACCTATGGTTCAAGCTAGGTGTAGGCTTCCAGTAATTACAGGGTTAGAACTAGAGTTAGGGCTAGAATGAAAGTTAGAAGTAGTCTTTGGGCTAGGGTTAGGTTTAGGGTTATGGATAGGGCTAAATTAGTGCTAAGATTTGGGCTATGGTTAGTGTTAGGGTTAGTTCTATGGTTAGGATTAGGGTTATAATCAAGGCTATGTTTAGGGCTAGGATAAGGACTAGGGTTTGTGCTAGGGTTACAGCTAGGATTATGGCTAGGGCTAAAGTCAGGTCTAGGGTTAAGGTTAGGGATAGTTTTAGGGTTAGGTTTATGGCTAAGTCTAGTGTAAGTGTTAGGTATAAGGTAATAATCAGGTTTAGAGCTAGGGAAATTATTAATATCAGGGTCAGTGTTGGGTTATTGTTTAGGTTTGAGCTTAGGTTTAGGGCTTGAATTAGCATTAGGATAAGCATTATAGTAATGATAAGGTTAGGTTTAGTGTTGCAGTAATTCACTTGCAGGTGAGCATGGGACAAGAAAGAAGAAGAAGAAGCATAGGAAGCGAAGCAGTAGCAGAAAAAAAAAAGTCCTTTATTGTGTACAAGCAATCTTTTTATAGTATTGTGAACAAAGAAGGCAGCCTTCCAACATCAATAAATCAGGTCTTTCAGCTAATTTAACATAGCATACAGAAGTTTTACTTTCTAATCAGAAGTGACCCGCTTCTCATGGCTAATCTACTTTTGGCCCGGAGTATGTTGAGCTCTGCTCTTTGTTAAGAACAGATAATAAAATTTTTCTCAGCGCCTTTCTAGTCCACTTGGCAGAACAACCCGTTTGCAGGCAAGTCCTCCCAAGGACAGCAGATACCTCGTTTTCAAGCATGTCCACTATTACCTTATCTAAACCTTGAAGGAGCCTCTCGTTTGCGAGCAGGCATGCCCGCTGTTACCTATCTATACCTTGACAGAATATCCCGTTTGCAGGCAGACTCCATGAAGGACAGTAATAGTAACACAGTCACATCTGATTCTCTACATCTCCCTCATTTTGTTTTTGTCAAAGAGCCATAACAGAAGCGAAAAGAGAGGTTTCATGTTTCAGTTGGCTTCGCTTTTTTCAGCGTTGGAAGACTATGTACAAAACAAAACACAAAACAAGAATTATTACAGTGTTACCTAAAGAAGCTGACAACAAGGTAGAAAAATGACTTAAAGGATTTAAATTAGCAATACTTGAAGACAATTTTTGTAAAATGTCAGATCCTGTTAGTTCAGGTAATGTCTTACTAAAGGTGTCCATAATAGTCTTTACCAAATTTATAATTTCTAAAGTTAAATTTTGATGTCCATTTAACTGTCTTTTAACAGTTTCCCAGGAATCACTGGTATTATATGGCACAGGAGGCACACAAATATGAGAAGAATTCCAGTCACACTTCAGTACATTTCTGGTAGCCAAGATAGTCACTTGATCGCCAAGCCAGGAAACAGTATGTTGTAAATTGATCACATCTGTAGCCAATTGAGAGTCTAAGTCCTTTTGTTGTTGCCACAATAAATGAGCATCTTGATGCCATGTTCTCACGAAATCCGCAGTTTGAATGCCTTGATGTAAAGCCATGCCAGCTACTGCAGCAGTGGCAGTTACAGAAGCAACTGCAAGGATTGAAGCTATAACTATTTCTATTAATCGTCAAGAGCGATGTAACAAAACTTGAACAGCATTGTACAAATGAGTAACAGACAATGAACCAGACCAAGGACGAGTCAAATTAACAGGCACCCGCAATTCTGTGCGAGCTTTAAAAATAACTAAAGAATAATTATTAATTTTTATTAATTCCCAATTAGTTCTATTTACACATTGAGTAAGATAACAGTCTATACATGATATTGTTCCCCAAGTTACATTTCATTCTCAGTTTCCAATCATAAGAGAATAAGGGAATTTAACACATGTAGAAGCAAAATAAGTCAGATTATTATGTAGATGTACTTCAAAAGGAGAGGAATGGGATACTTTTAATGTGAAATTTCCAGTCCATACAGTGAATTTCCCAGATACTGCCCATAATTTTTATATATCCCCTGGAATATTAGAAAACTTTATATGCTGTAACATTGGAGGGACCAAAGCATAATGTTGCATTTTAATTGTCTCATTACCCCAAGCATTTATTGTCCCATTATGTCAATGTCATCTTAAAGTATGATTTGACCAACTTTCTATAAATTTAGAATGATCAGGACTCCAATCAACTATAGTGATATTTTGATATATGACTACTGTTTTAGGGTGATCATCATGGCATTTTTCCCACTCTAAATGAGTTAAAAAGGTTTCAAAATATTTAGCTGAACATAAAGAAAGATGAGTTCTGACAAAGCATTCTTCAGATGATAGGGATGACTGATTAACATATACACCTGAGGTATTAAATCCTCGGGAAGATATCATGACAGTAAAAACAGCAGTGGAATAACTAAGATAATTAACTCCCCAAGTATTATAGGAATGAGTGTCATTATGTGCTATAAGAGGCAAACAGAAAGAATGAGCCCCTATACACAATGGGACTCCTTCAACAGCTACAGTTATATTTGAAATATTATACAGATTTTTATGGAATGGAATATCTTCAATTCCCCCACATACAGGAGCGGGGAAACAATTAGTATTATTAGTACACACACGAACTTCAGGTTCTCCCTGCCGCAGTCTCTGGCTGGGCACAAATCACGAGTCTCCACACAGCTTGTAGATTCAAACAGCAATTCTTTATTCCCGAACTCACACCGGCCGTCTACAAACAGGTTCTGGGGGAATCCACGTTCTCTGCTCAAATCCACTCTCTCCCAAATCCACTCTCTGCCCAAATCCACTCCGCATGGGCTTCTGTCTCCCAAAATATACTGTCTGACCCTAAGCGCTCAAGAGGAACTCAGCAGCAGGATATGCCCTATTCTAAAGGGGGAACACCCTAATCTCCTATTATGCTAAACTGCCCTATTCTAAAGGGGGAACACCCTAATCTCCTATTATGCTAAACCGCCCTATTCTAAAGGGGGAACACCCTAAACACGGATCCTGCCCTGGTCCTTGAGCAAGGTCACCTTTCAGAAGTCCTTCCACTAGACAGCATGGGAGTAAGCTGGCAAGGAATTTGTCATACCTACTTGGCTGATGGCTCCCAGCATCTCCCCCCTTCTGATTAATTAAACAACAAGTAATGTGGCTTAAGGACCGTGCCTGGTAGTTTGTCCAGTTCAACATATGGCTCTTACCCGTCATTGGAAAACTGACCTTTAGGCATCAGCCTCCTGTCTTAGGTTGATACCACTGCAACTGGATCATACCCGTCACTGACGACCGGTCCAGCATACAGCCATACTTGTGGATAGGTCTATGCACCAGTGGGGGGGGGGGTGAGGTTCTTTGCCTCACCTCTGTTGGCCCCCAAATTTGGCCTTGGTGCCAGTGGGGGAGTGAGGTTAATGTGGCTTAAGGACCGTGCCTGTTAGGTTGTCCAATTCAACATATGGTCCTTACCCGTCATCGGAAAACTGACCTTTAGGCAACTGACCTTTAGGCGTCAGCCTCCTGTCTTAGGTTGATACCACTGCAATTGGATCATACCCGTCACTGACTACCGGTCCAGCATATAGCCATTGGCCCCCAAATTTAGACCATCACTAGCAGAAGGGAGGAGGATACAGAAATGCCACGACACCAAGCCAATTGACAGTTCCTTTGGAAAAATTGCATCATTGGTGACACCTTCAGCAAAGATATGCCAGCATTACTACAATTAACATGTGGTGCGCTGGCAAGGAAATAAAAGTTGCATCACTGGTGACACCATCAGCAAAGATATGCCAGCATTACCACAATTAGCTGCACTAAACGTAGTTACATAGTCCAGGCAAGTTCTGCAAGCAGTTCAAAGTGGAGGAATCTATCAATATGTTCGTCTCCTCCCAAAGTCTGTTGCCTCCCAAAGTAAGTTGACTCCTTGATTGAGCATACTTGTTGAGTTATATTCATTGGGATGAAGATAGGAATTCTGGCAATGATGCTAAAAAGACATTATCCTGAAAAGAATTATTAAATATAATGAAAAGGAAAGGTGAAAGTAAACAAATAGATCTGTTAACCTCCTTAAAAATTAATCCTTAACAGCTGTTTACCTGATTCAAATTAGTAAACAAGCAGATCTGTTAACCACCTTTAAAAACAATCCTTAACAGCTGTTTACCTAATTTAAATTAGGCCATTTAAATCACGTGAATAAAAAAATAATAATAATTCGGATCCATTTTCTCATGAGCACTCCTCATATATGAAATATGGACATACGCACACACAGACATATAACACAAAACACAAATGTGCAAACAAACGTACAACACATAAGATAATAATAAAGGCCTTGTAGCTTTACCTAGGTGAAATCTCCATTGCAATGTTTAAAAACTCTATAGTCAAAAAATAAAACTGATCAAAAAAAAACATTAACCTAGGTTTGTGTGAGCTCAAAAAATAAAAATAGAACCTTATGATGTGGAAAAATGCAATAATAAAATAGATATTGAAAAAAGCATCCTGGTTAATCACTGTTGCAGATGTAAGAATGGCCAAGCTGGAGTTCTGGATATCAGCTGTTATGGATTTGAGTCAAATCATCTTCTTTTCGATCTGTAGAAATCGTTTTGGTTAGTCTTTCTGGAATCCAAATCGGCTGCTGTTCTCCCTGTGGAAACACGCAAACAGAGCCCCGACTCCAGACAATCACTGGATCAGGACCTTTCCATTGTCCTGTTAGAATATCTTTCCAAAGAACTTTAGGCTTATGCACATTTTTTGGATACATATGCCTTTCCGCAGCACTAAGTCCTGATGAATCCAAATTTAAAAAGTTTAGAGTAAAAAGCGTTATTTTAAGTTTATCTTTGGGGGATATATACCCCTTTCCAATTCCCTCTTTTTGCTTTAATAAGTACGTTTTAATAGTTGGATGAGCTCTTTCAACTATGCCTTGTCCCTGTGGATTGTATGGAATTCCTGTTATATGAGTAATACCAAATGATGAGCAAAATTGTTTAAACGAGGTAGAGGTATAGCCAGGACCGTTATCAGTTTTTAACTGTTTAGGAACGCCCACAGTGGCAAAATTTTGTAAGCAATGAGCTATAACATCTTTAGTTTTTTTCTCCGGCATGAAGGGAGCCCATCAAAAATCCAGAAGAGGTATCAACTGTAACATGTAAATATTTTAATTTTCCAAATTCTGGCAAGTGTGTGACGTCCATCTGCCAAATATGGTTAGGTATCAGTCCTCTAGGATTCACTCCAAGATTAACTTGTGGTAAAAAGGTCACACAATTTTGACATTGTTTTATTATATGTCTGGCTTGTTCCTTAGTTATTTTAAAACGCTTTTGTAAAGTATTAGCATTAACATGGAATTTTTTATGAAAATTCGTAGCTTCTTCTAGTGTAGAGAAAATATGTATGTCATGTGTAGTTTTATCTGCTAAATCATTGCCCAAACTAAGGGCTCCAGGCAATCCTGTATGTGCCCTGATATGTCCTATAAAGAATGGATCTTTTCTGTCCCAGATCAGACTTTGTATAGTGGAAAACAAAGAGAAAACAGTAGAGGAAGGGGAAATCCTACCAGCATCTTCAAGGGATACTATAGCATTAACTACATACTGACTATCAGAAAATAAATTAAATACAGAATCTTTAAACATTAAAAAGGCTTGTAAAACTGCATTAAGCTCTACCTTTTGAGGTGATTGTTTGGGTACTAAAAATGTAAAAGTTTGATCAGGGGTAACTACTGCTGCTGTACCATTATTTGACCCATCAGTGAATATATTTGGAGCATTCATGATAGGGGTTTTTCTTGTCATTTTTGGAAAAACTACAGGATGCTTAGACCAAAAAGACAACAAAGGATTAGATGGTAAGTGATTATCAAATGAAACATTAGATTTACACATGATTATTGCCCAAGTATTTAACTCATTAGCTAACTCATCAATATGATCCATAGTATATGGAGTAATAATTTTATTGGGAGAAATTCCAAACACTCCCTTTGCTGCTTTTATTCCTTTGAGTATTAATTGTCCTACAGCCTCAGGATACCTAGTAAGAATAGTGTTAGGAGAATAAGATAAATGTATCCACAATAATGGACCTTCTTGCCAAAATACTCCTGTAGGAATATTTTTTGTTGGTAGTACAATAAATAATAAAGGCAAACTTATATCAATTCTATCCAAATGTATATTTTCCATATATGTTTCAATAATTTTTAATGCCTTTCTTGCTTTAGGAGTTAACATGCGAGGTGAGTTTGGATCTGATGGACCTTTTAGAATATCAAATAAAGGTCCCAACTCTCCTGTTGGTATGCCTAGATAAGGCCTTATCCAATTTATGTCTCCCAATAACTTTTGAAAGTCGTTAAGTGACTTGAGTTGATCTACTCGTATTTGAATTTTTGGTGGATGGACCATGGTTGAGGATAATAGAACTCCTAAATAATTAATTGGAAAATTTAATTGTACTTTATCTATTGCTATCTCTAGATTATAACTTTTTAATAAGTTTGTAAGTGTGGCATAACATTCCAGCAATATGTTTTTGTCTTTATGTGCCAATAATACATCATCCATATAGTGAAATATTTGTAGTTCAGGATTTTGATTTCTAAGTGGCTGGATTGCTTTATTAACATATATTTGACACATAGTTGGACTGTTAGCCATCCCTTGAGGGAGTACTTTCCATTCATATCTCTGATCAAGACCTTCATGATTTAATGCAGGGATAGTAAATGCAAAACGTGGACTATCCTTGGGATGAATTGGAATTGAAAAAAAACAATCTTTAATATCTATGGCTAAAACATGCCAGGTTTTTGGCAAAGCAGACAATTGAGGAATCCCTGATTGAGCAGGTCCCATAATAACCATCTCATTATTAATGGCTCTTAAATCTTGCAATAATCTCCATTTACCAGATTTCTTTTTAATGACAAAAATGGGAGTATTATGGGGAGATATGGAAGGTTGTATATGTCCTTCCGCTAATTGTTGTTTGACTAGATCATGGGCTACTTGTATCTTTTCTTTAGTCAGGGGCCACTGAGGAACCCACACTGGTCTTTCTGATTTCCAAGTAATTTTTATTGTCTCAGTGGCCCTTTCTGAAAATCCAACCCATGTCTGTCTGTTCCTTGATCTATTTGAATTGGTGCTGCTATACCTTGTCCTTGTTTTCCTAATCTTTTTTCTTTCCTAAAACCTTGTCTAGCCCTAGTAGTGGGCGCATTAGGATTGATGTTATTTGTTAACGTCAAACCTAATTGATCTAGGACATCTCGTCCCCATAAATTTATAGGAAGATGATCCAATACATAGGGCTGTATAGTTCCCTCACATCCTTCAGGATCCTTCCAATCTAATACCATTGCACTTCTATGTGGATTAGTAGCCACTCCTAGGCCTCAAAGCGTTTGAGTGGCTTGTTGTAATGGCCAATGTTTTGGCCATTCCTTACTAGATATGATGCTAAGGTCTGCACCTGTGTCCAGTAGCCCATTAAAGTCGTGTCCTTGAATATTTAGTTTTAACATTGGGCGAGAATCTAAATTTAAAGACAACATAGCCCAATCTACACCTGTGGAGCCTAATCCCCTGGAACCTCTTTTTACACTATGACTAGGAAATTTATTATGTAGGCTGGGTATTATTAACAACTGTGCTATTCTATCTCCAGGTGAAATTACTGATATACCTCTTGGAGAACTAGCTATAATTTTTATTTCACCTACATAATCGGGATCAATTACCCCAGGACTTATCATAAGTCCTTTTAATGTAGATGAACTACGTCCCAATAATAAGCCTAGTGTCCCTTGGGGAAGAGGTCCTTTCACCCCTGTGGGAATGATTTGAACTCCCATCTCTGGAGTTAGTACTGCTCTGGCAGAGGCGCAGATGTCCAACCCTGCGCTCCCTCGGGTTTGTCTGATGAGGGATTTAATGGACAATGTGTCCTGGGCAGTACTCTGATGGTGTTGCTGGGTTCCTCCACTGCCCCGTATATTTGTGGTTGTGGTCCCCGGAGCATTGGGCCCCCTTGTCCGTTTTTTGGCAATGGAGCCTGATGCCTTTCTTCACGATATCATGGGTAAATACCTGGTCCTTGTCCGTTTTTTGATAAGGGAGTACCCTCTATGGTAGTTTGAGAACGGCATTCATTAGCCCAATGTCTCCCTCTACGGCATCGTGGGCAAATACCCGGTATTCTATTTCTTTGATACCTAGTTTTGTTAAATCCTCCTCCTATGGGGCAACTCCTTTTAAAATGTCCTGTTTGTTCACAATCATAGCATGTTTTTGGCCTGGCATCTAAAGCCTGTTGTACTGCAGCTGCCAAGACTTGCCCTTGTTCATTAATATCTCTACATAATTTTTTTTTTTTTAATTGATTTTTATTGTAGGTTGTTCAAAACATTACATAGTTTTTGCAGACTCCAGAATGGCAATATGTAAATCAATGTGCAACTGATGTGATTCTGCAATCTGTATATGGGGTAAAAATGGGAGTTCATATCCCACTTGAATCAAAGTGTGAGTTATGATATATCTACATAATTTAATATATGTGTTTAAATCTTCATGTCTCCATGGTCTAATAACCTCTCTGCAGCAACGATTTGCTTGGTCATAAGCCAGTTGTTTTATCAATGGCATTGCTTGTTCCGTATCCCCAAATATTTTGGCAGCCGTTTGAATTAGCCTATCTACAAAGTCAGCGTAAGGTTCATTAGCTCTCTGTATTACCTTAGATAGCTGACCTTGTAAATCTCCATGTCCTTGTAAAGTCTTCCATGCCCTAACTGCGTCTGCAGCAATTTGTGCATATATAGCAGGGTCATATTCAATTTGTTGCCGCTGACCCTCATAAGGTCCTTTCTCTAGCAACATCTCTAGATTTCTTTGAGGGTAACCAGCTGCTGCATTTCGCCTAGCTGTCTCTGCACAAAATTCCTCATTGGCAACCTTCCATAACAAATATTGTCCTCCATTTAGCACAGATTTACACATGCTAGCCCAATCTGCTGGCGTCATGTCCAAGTTAGTAATGGACTCGACCATGCTCACCGTGAAGGGAGCTTGGGGACCATAGGTTGTTACAGCCTCCTTTAACTGCTTTACTGTTTTAAAATCTAAAGCACGGTGAATTCGCTGCCCTCCTACCTGTTCAAGTACAGGGCATGCTAATCTTTGAGGTCCTGTCTCAGGATTCCGTTTATCAACTATGGGGTTTGAGGGCCACTCAGCTGTCTCTATCGGTGGGGCTGTTGGTTGAATTAAACCCTCTTGTGATAAAACGGAGTTATTAACAGCCTCCTGTTGTGGCCTTTTTCCTAATAACCCCTTTTCCTTTAAATTTTCTTCCTCTGTCTGACTAGCTCGAGAGACCTTCTCTTTTGCTTGATCTAAAATGTCTTTCTCCATGTTTTGAACCTCTAACAATTTACTTAACATCTTTTCAGTTTGTTTTAATCTACTATAAAGATAACGCAACCCAATAAGATAACACAAAACAAAACTGAATGAAGCAAAAACGGAATAAAAAATCATTGTATCAATTTTCTCTTCCTCAGGGCCGACAAACTTCAAGCCTTTAGTCAACCATTTTTTCCAGTTTGCCTGAGAAATTTCTAGGGATAGGCAGCTTGAAACAAAAACAAAATAAATCAAAAGGAGAACACATTGTTTTTTGAAATGGTCACCCATTCTCTCGCCTTCCCTCAGGGGCGAGCAATTTCACTTACCTCCAAGTTTCAGACGTTCCGCGTACGAGCCACCAAATGCCGCAGTCTCTGGCTGGGCACAAATCACGAGTCTCCACACAGCTTGTAGATTCAAACAGCAATTCTTTATTCCCGAACTCACACCGGCCGTCTACAAACACGTTCTGGGGGAATCCACGTTCTCTGCCCAAATCCACTCTCTCCCAAATCCACTCTCTGCCCAAATCCACTCCGCATGGGCTTCTGTCTCCCAAAATATACTGTCTGACCCTAAGTGCTCAAGAGGAACTCAGCAGCAGGATATGCCCTATTCTAAAGGGGGAACACCCTAATCTCCTATTATGCTAAACCGCCCTATTCTAAAGGGGGAACACCCTAAACACGGATCCTGCCCTGGTCCTTGAGCAAGGTCACCTTTCAGAAGTCCTTCCACTAGACAGCATGGGAGTAAGCTGGCAAGGAATTTGTCATACCTACTTGGCTGATGGCTCCCAGCATCTCCCCAGGAAACACTGCGCACCAAAGGAGGGTTAGGAACATAGGCCCAATAAGCAAAAGAATGAGCAGAAACTATACTTACCTGGCAATTAATAATGGCAAGCATAGCTAAAAAAAAAGATTAACAGGATTTAAAGGCTGATTTGCCTTTTGAAGGGTTTTGTTTGTTTGTTTGTTTGGTTTTTTTTTGTTTGTTTGTTTTTGTTTTAGCTTCTTGAGTCAACTTTTTCATCTGTCCCCATGTTGGGGGTCTGCTGTTGTCATTGCCATCATAGAAGTTCTCTGCATTGTCAATTCCTGAAATTGTCTGAAAAATGGGTCTCTCATTCTGCAATTTGATAAGTCTTGAAGGTACTTAGAAAGGTGTCTTACCTATAGAAATAAGAGCAAACCCCCTTCCCAAGTGGTGCAACAACCTAGAAATCCATTCTTAATTTTCATCCCTGTACCACATTGGTATTTCCAATTTTAGAAATAATGGCTGAGATTTAAATGTAGAGAAATGTTGCTGGGCTGCAGGAACCTCGGAAGCTGGCCAGACATTTAAAAAATTTAAAGTTAGTAAAGTTTTATCAAGTATATTTTGAGGTTTATAAGCCATAGCCATATCTCCCCTTTTTATTTTTAGCATATATTTTCTTAATGTATGATTTGTTCTTTTTATAATAGCTTGACCCTGACTATTATAAGGTATGTAAAATGTATGTGTAATGTCATACTTTTGTAAAAATGAATGTAATTTTTGTGAGGTATATGCAGGTGTATTGTCAGTTTTAAGTTCTTAAGGAATTCCCATGATAGCAAAACAAGATAATAAATGAGAAATGATTGTATCAGTTTTTTTTAAGATAAACTATGGTCCATAGAAAATGAGTATGAGTGTCAATAGTATGATGTACATATCTTAGTTGTCCAAATGACTGAATTATAACAACATGCCTTTTTTAAAGGGCATTAGGATGGAGTCCCCTTGGATTAACACCAGGAGGACAGTAAGGAATATTAAAAGGAGCACATGATGAACAGTTATTTTGTATTTTTTAAAAAGTCCTTTAGTGTTTGTATGATGTAAAGCATGTTCTAGATGAGCCTTTTGTAAGGGGAATAATAGTTGATCAATATTTTGATTTTTTTTTTGTTAATGGTCCTGGCAGTTTAGAATGTGCTCTAATATGAGTAAAATATACTGAAATTTGGCCTACTATTTTTGTTGTTACTTTTATATGTAGTCAGATAGGACATAGAGTCTTATTTTAGGTAAGTAGGGCTCTTTATAAATTTTAAGTAAAGTGTTGTAGTTTTAAAGTTTATTTTTGTTTTTTTTAAATATTATATTATAAATTTTAAATAAATAATTGTTTAAGTTTATCTGAGTAAAAACTAACACAATATGATAACACATCTAAAACATGAAATAAAGAAAGGCTGAAAGCTTTTAGCTTTTTTTTTTTAGAAAAATAGAAAAATGTTTTTGTGTTGTATAATATTAACCTTTATGTAGATAACACTCCCATTAACTTAAAAAATACATTTAAATTGTATCTCAGTGTAAAAAGTAACATAAAACTTTATATATCTTATTGATAATAGGCCCAGTTATAGAACATTAAATGATATAAATAAATCTCCAATATGTTATTTTTTTACCATGCAACCTTTTGGAGAACACCAGCTTGATATAATTTTCTTATTTTAAACTTTTATCTTAATGACTTATATACCTGGAAAATATGAACACATTTATATACAAAGAAGAGTAATAGTACCATAATTACTATTGATGTTTTTATGTTAATTAAGTTTAGCTCTTAAAGAAATAATATATTAGAATATTGCAAAATAACAGTTGTTTAACCATATTTGTATAATCCTTAAATTTTTTTAAGATTATTTGTTCAAAAATTTACATATATAGCCAACGTACACAGACCTTCTTTATCACTTACTTAAAACTATATAGCCAACATACATAGACCTTCTTTATCACTTGTTTAAATCCTTTTATTTACTCACTTTTAGAAACACATTTTTTAATTAAATTCATACCTAGAACCTTTTAATTTTTTTGTTAACCCTTTTTTTATTTACACTTTGAAATGATGCTTGTAAATTTTTGAATTTACGCAAATTATTTTATTTTAATAAGAGATATTTTGTTATTTGTAGTACACAATTAATCACATTTGTTTACCATATTATGAAAATATAGTGTCTAAATATTAGGGATGATTAGAAACCATTTATTTATTTATTTATATTATTTACCAACTTAAAAATTATTAATAATGTTATCTAATTTAATTTAAGGAGTTAAAAGCATTTAATGGTATATTTAACATTTAGCATATTAACCTTGTAAATCAATCAGATATTTAACAAAAGTACACATAAACAAGTAATCTTATGTCTAATTAATTTACTAATTTTATCAAAACATTAGACAAGTATAATGAACAGTGTTAGCCATTTTTTTCTTGTTGTTGTTGAAGAAAAGTCCTAGAACCAAAGCACATCAGTCATTAACATGTTAAAGACATCTTATTTTTTATCTGTTTACTCATTTTAAATTGAACCATTAAAATCAGTGAATTAAAAATATCTTATGAGCGCTCTTTACATATATATCAATCTTTATATCATGTACATGATATATGGACATACGCACAAACAGACATACAACATATAATACAAAGGTGCACACATAACACAATAGAGGCCTTGTAGCTATTTTAGGTGAAATTTCCATTGTAATGTTTAAATATTTCACAGTTGATCAAAAATAGAACTGATCAGAAAAACATTAACTTAGTTCTGTAGGATCAAAATTATGAGCTCAAAAAATACAGAATCTAGGAAAAAGCAAGAGTCCTAGAAAAAATATCCGGCCGGTAATTAGAAAGTATCATAAAATTTATTTATTTATTTATTTATTTATTTAACATATTTATTTTTTTACAATCCCTTTAAAATGACCTGCTTGGGACCCAACATGGCTGCCGTCAAGGAGGCAGCACTTTCAATGCCTCTGCAGGAACGGGAGCAGAGAGGACCATTAATTCACCTGCATACAGCCTGCTGAGGGACTTCTAGCAAAATTCCGCTGAAAGGAGACCTGCCGGGAATTACAAATAAATTTATAGGAGTAATCAACAACTCAGTAGTCAAACAGAACAAGAAGCAATATGAAAAAGCAAGGAAGGAAAGGAGTACAAACAATGCAGGAAGGCCTAAATACCCAGGAGAATATAGATTCATCAGAAAAATGGTCATATAAAGACCTCAAGGAATACCTTAGACAGATGGAATAGAACCTTAAAGAGGATACGAGACAGCAAATTCAAGCAGCAAAAGAACACATTGAGAACGAATTACAAAAACAGATAAAAGAAGAAGTTAAGCATCTTTATCAGGAGATAGAGATTATAAAAAAGAATCAGACAATAATCTTAGAAATGAAGGAACTTATAAACCAAATTAAAAACTCAAATGAGAGTATCACTAACAGAGTGGAGCAAGTAGAAGCCAGAACGTCAGATAATGAAGACAAAATATATCATCTTGAAAAGAGTCTAGCCAACTCTGATAGGCTGGTCAAAAATCACGAGAGAAGCATCCAAGAGATATGTGATAACATTAAAAAACCAAATTTAAGAGTGATCGGGATAGAGGAAGGCACAGAGATTCAAACCAAGGGAATGTGTAATCTACTACATGAAATAATTACAGAAAACTTTCCAGAAATAAAAAAGGAAACAGATATACAAATTGTAGATGCATACAGAACACCGAGCATACAAAATCAAAGTAGACCAACGCCAAGACACATTGTTATGAAGATATCCAATATACAGAACAAAGAGAAAATATTAAAAGCTACAAGAGAAAGGAGGCAGATTAAATTCAGGGGTAAACCAATAAGGTTAACAGCGGATTTTTCATCTCAGACACTGAAAGCGAGAAGATCCTGGAACAACGTATTTCAAACACTGAAAGACAATGGATGCCAACCAAGAATTCTGTATCCAGCAAAATTAAGCTTCAGGTACGACAACGAAATAAAAATCTTTCATGATAAACAAAAGCTAAAAGAATTTGCAGCCAGAAAACCAGCATTGCAGAATATCTTGGGCAAAACACTACACGAGGAAGAAATGAAAAACAATAACCAAAGCCAACAGTGGGAAGTGCCCCAGTAAAGACTGACAGAGGGGGGAAAGCTAATCATGGAGAAATAAACTAAATTTAAAAAAAAAAAGAGAGAGAGACAAATAATCAAAAATGGATGGAAGTACAAACCATATAGCAATAGTAACTCTAAACATTAATGGTTTAAACTCTCCAATAAAGCGACATAGACTGGTAACATGGATTAAAAAAACAAATCCAACAATATGCTGCCTCCAGGAGACACATCTGACAGGAAAAGACATACACAGGCTGAAGGTGAAAGGTTGGGAAAAAATATACCATGCACACGGTCCTCGCAAACAAGCAGGTGTGGCCATCCTCATATCGAACAAAATCGACTTCAAGACTAAGTTAATCCAAAGGGATAAGGAAGGCCATTATATACTGTTAAAAGGAACCATTCACCAACAAGACATAACAATTATCAATATTTATGCACCAAATAATGGTGCTGCGACGTTCATAAAACAAATTCTCCTCAAGTTCAAGAATCAAATAGACCACAATACAATAATTATGGGTGACTTCAACACACCTCTCTCACCATTGGACAGATCCTCCAAACAAAAGTTGAATAAAGAAACTATAGATCTAAATAACACAATCAATAACCTAGACTTAACTGACGTATATAGAATATATCAACCATCATCAAGTGGATATACTTTTTTCTCAGCAGCACATGGATCCTTCTCAAAAATAGACCATATATTATGCCATAGGGCAAACCTCAGTAAATATAAAGGGGTGGAGATAATACCATGCATTTTATCTGATCATAATGGAATGAAACTGGAAATCAATGATAAAAGAAGGATGGGAAAATCCTATATCACATGGAAAATGAACAATATGTTACTGAATGATCAATGGGTTACAGAAGACATAAAGGAGGAAATCAAAAAATTCTTAGAGATAAATGAAAATACAGACACAACTTATCGGAATCTATGGAACACAATGAAAGCAGTTTTAAGAGGGAAATTCATCGCCTGGAGGTCATTCCTCAAAAAAAAAAGAAAAACCAACAAATAAATGAGCTCACACTTCATCTCAAAGCCCTGGAAAAGGAAGAACAAAACAACAGCAAATGCAGCAGAAGGCAAGAAATAATTAAAATCAGAGCGGAAATCAACGAAATTGAAACAAAAGAAACTATTGAAAAAATCAACAAAACTAAAAGTTGGTTCTTCGAAAAAATAAACAAGATTGACAGACCCTTAGCCATGCTAACGAAGAGAAGAAGAGAGAGAACTCAAATTACTAACATACGGGATGAAAAAGGCAATATCACAACAGATGCTACAGAAATACAGAAGACAATTAGAAATTATTTTGAAAACCTATATTCCAATAAAATAGAAGATAGTGAAGACATCGATAAATTTCTTAAGACATATGATTTGCCCAGACTGAGTCAGGAGGATACACACAATTTGAACAGACCAATATCAATGGAGGAAATTGAAGAAGCAATCAAGAGACTACCCACCAAGAAAAGCCCAGGACCGGATGGGTATACAGCGGAGTTTTACAAAACTTTTAAAGAAGAATTAATACCAATACTTTTCAAGTTATTTCAGGAAATAGAAAAAGAGGGAGCTCTTCCAATTCATTCTATGAGGCCAACATCACGTTGATTCCGAAACCAGACAAAGACACCTCAAAGAAAGAAAATTACAGACCAATATCCCTGATGAACCTAGACGCAAAAATCCTCAATAAAATTCTGGCGAATCGGATACAAAGGCACATCAAAAAAATTGTGCACCATGATCAAGTAGGATTCATCCCTGGGATGCAAGGATGGTTCAATATACGGAAATCAATAAATGTTATTCACCACATCAATAGACTTAAAGATAAGAACCATATGATCATCTCGATAGACGCAGAAAAAGCATTCGACAAAATACAGCATCCCTTTATGTTCAAAACATTAGAAAAACTAGGGATAACAGGAAATTACCTTGACATTGTAAAAGCTATCTATGCCAAGCCTCAGGCTAGCATCATTCTGAATGGAGAAAAATTGAAGGCATTCCCTCTAAAATCTGGAACAAGACAGGGATGCCCTCTATCACCACTTCTATTCAATATAGTTCTCAAAACACTGGCCAGAGCAATTAGACAGACAAAAGAAATTAAAGGCATAAAAATTGGAAAAGAAGAACTTAAATTATCATTATTTGCGGATGACATGATTTTATACCTAGAAGACCCAAAAGAGTCTACAAAAAAACTACTAGAACTAATAAATGAATTCAGCAAAGTAGCAGGTTATAAAATCAACACACATAAATCAAAGGTATTCCTGTATATCAGCAACAAAACTTCTGAAATGGAAATGAGGAAAACCACTCCATTCACAATATCCTCAAAAAAAATAAAATACTTGGGAATCAACCTAACAAAAGAGGAGAAAGATTTATACAATGAAAACTACAGAACCCTAAAGAGAGAAGTAGAAGAAGATCTTAGAAGATGGAAAAATATACCCTGTTCATGGATAGGCAGAACTAACATCATCAAAATGGCGATATTACCAAAAGTTCTATATAGGTTTAATGCAATGCCAATCAAAATCCCAAAGGCATTGCTTGTAGAAATAGATAAAGCAATCATGAAATTCATATGGAAAAATAAAAGACCCAGAATAGCAAAAGCAATTCTAAGCAGGAAGTGCGAATCAGGCGGTATAGCGATACCAGATTTCAAACTATATTACAGAGCAATAGTAACAAAGACAGCATGGTACTGGTACCAAAACAGGCGGGTGGACCAATGGTACAGAATAGAGGACACAGAGACCAATCCACAAAGTTACAACTATCTTATATTTGATAAAGGGGCTAAAAACATGCAATGGAGGAAGGATAGCATCTTCAACAAATGGTGTTGGGAAAACTGGAAATCCATATGCAACAAAATGAAACTGAACCCCCTCCTCTCACCATGCACAAAAGTTAACTCAAAATGGATCAAAGACCTTGATATCAAATCAGAGACTCTGCGTCTGATAGAAGAAAGAGTTGGCTACGATCTACATATAGTGGGGTCGGGCTCCAAATTCCTTAATAGGACACCCATAGCACAAGAGTTAATAGCAAGAATCAACAAATGGGACTTACTTAAACTAAAAATTTTTTTCACAGCAAGAGAAACAATAAGAGAAGTAAATAGGGAGCCTACATCATGGGAACAAATATTTACTCCTCACACATCAGATAGAGCCCTAATATCCAGAATATACAAAGAACTCAAAAAATTAGACAATAAGATAACAAATAACCCAGTCAACAAATGGGCCAAGGACCTGAACAGAAACTTCTCAGAGGAGGACATACAATCAATCAACAAGTACATGAAAAAGTGCTCACCATCTCTAGCAGTCAGAGAAATGCAAATCAAAACCACCCTAAGATACCATCTCACTCCAGTAAGATTGGCAGCCATTATGAAATCAAACAACAACAAGTGCTGGCGAGGATGTGGGGAAAAGGGTTCTCTTGTACATTGCTGGTGGGGCTGCAAATTGGTGCGGCCAATTTGGAAAGCAGTATGGAGATTCCTGGGAAAGCTGGGAATGGAACCACCATTTGACCCAGCTATTGCCCTTCTCGGACTATTCCCTGAAGACCTTAAAAGAGCGTATTACAGGGATACTGCCACATCGATGTTCATAGCAGCACAATTTACAATAGCTAGATTGTGGAACCAACCCAGATGCCCTTCAATGGATGAATGGATTAAAAAAATGTGGCATCTATACACCATGGAGTATTACGCAGCACTAAAAAATGACAAAATCTTGGAATTTGCAGGGAAATGGATGGCACTAGAGCAGATTATGCTTAGTGAAGCTAGCCAATCTCTAAAAAACAAATACCAAATGTCATCTTTGATATAATGAGAGCAACTAAGAATAAAGCAGGGAGGAAGAGCAGGAAGAAAAGATTAACTTTAAACAGAGACATGAGGTGGGAGGGAAAGGGAGAGAAAAAGGGGAATTGCATGGAAACGGAGGGAGACCCTCATTGTTATACTAAATTACATATAAGAGGTTGTAAGTGGAATGGGAAAATAAACAAGGTGAGAAATGAATTACAGTAGAGGGGGTAGAGAGAGAAGATGGGAGGGGAGGGGAGGGGGGATAGTAGAGGATAGGAAAGGTAGCAGAATACAACAGTTACTATTATGATATTATGTAAAAATGTGGATGTGTAACCCATGTGATTCTGCAATCTGTACTTGGGGTAAAAAAGGGAGTTCATAACTCACTTGAAGCTAATGTATGCTAATGTATGAAATATGATATGTCAAGAGCTTTGTAGGGTTTTGAAGAACCAATAAAAAAAAAAAAAGAAAAAAAAAAGATTCTATTGATTCCTGCCAGGTGCTGGGGGTGCACACCTGTAATCCCAGCAACTTCAGAGGCTAAGGCAGGAGGATTACAAATTCGAGGTCAGCCTTAGCAATTTAGCAAGACCCTGTCTCAAAAGAGAAAATAGGAAGGGCTATGGATGCAGCTCTATGGTAAAGTGCACCTGATTCAATCCTCAGTACCACCAAAAACCAACCAAATAAACAAACAAAGATTTTATTGGCTCCATTATTTACAATATTCTTTTTGAAATCTGTTCTGGGACAATTCAGTCCTAGTATAAGGGGACTAATCCCAAGGTGCCATAGACAGAAGAAAGAAAGACAAACAGAATAAGTCCAGTTTCTTAGGCGACTTACTGATGAAAGCATGGTCCTAGGCAGCACCAAGACCAGTTGGAACCCCACAATTTGGGTCAGAAAGAGGAGAGTGTTTAAGGGTTAGTACAAAAGTAACTTCATCTTGGCTGTTAAGTACCTGATTTATCTTTTTTTTTTTTTTTAACTTGGTTTATCTTAAGATCACAGTGAAGAGTCAGGTGCACCCCTGGATCCAGTGTTTGAATGTAAAACACCACTAATGGTTTTATGTATTTGAGGTTTGCTGGGAAACTATACAAGAAAAATCCAGATTACTCATGGGCAATCATGGCAGTTATGGCTCAGGATGGCTGCAATCAAGTCAAGTTGTATCCATATAAAATCTTATTAATTTCCACAGATACTTTCTTCTTGAATACAAATATCTTAAGTCTTTATGGTCCTATACTATCTTTGCATTTAAATGCAAATACATAAATCAGGAATGAAAGAGGGAATTCACTAATTTTAGAGAAAGAAAATGGAATTTAAGGGAGCACTATCAACAACTGTATGTCCACAAATTAGGCAACCTAGACGGAATGGGTGATCTCTAGAAAGATACAAACTACAGAAACCATCTCAAGAAGTAGAAAATCTAAACAGATTGAGAAAAAAAAATAAAAAGAATCTAAATTAATAAAAACGTTTCATAAAGAAATGAAAGAAATGCCTAAGATCTGATAACAAAAACAGCATGGTATTGGCACCAAAAAACAGACTGGTAGACCAATAGTACAGAATAGAGGACACAGAGTCTAACCCACAAAACTACAATTATCTTATATTAGACAAAGGTGCCAAGAACATACATTGGAGAAAAGATAACCTCTTCAACAAATGGTACTGGGAAAACTGGAAATCCATATGCAACAAAATGAAATTAAACCCCTATCTCTCAACATGCACAAAACTCAACTCAAAATGGACAAGAACTTAGGAATACAACCAGAGACCCTGCGTCTAATAGAAGAAAAAGTAGGCCCTAATGTACATCATGTGGGATTAAGCCCCAACTTCCTAAATAAGACTCCTGTGGCACAAGAATTAAAACCAAGAATCAATAAATGGGATGGACTCAAACTAAAAAGTTTCTTCTAGCCAAATAAATAATCTGTGAGGTGAATAGGGAGCCTACATCTTGGGAGCAAATTTTACTCCTCACACATCAGATAGAGCTCTAATCACTAGGGTATATAAAGAATTCAAAAAGCTAGACATCAAAAAAACAAATAACCCAATCAATAAATGGGCAAAGGACCTGAAGAGACACTTCTCAGAAGATGATGCACAATCAACCAACAAACACATGAAAAAATGTTCGTCATCACTAACAACTAGAGAAATGCAAATCAAAATTACTCTAAGATTTCATCTCATCCAGTCATAATGGCAGCTATTATGCATAAAAACAACAATAAGTGTTGGCAAGGATATGGGGGAAAAGGTACACTTATACACTGTTGGTGGGACTGCAAATTGGTGCAGCCAATATGGAAAGCAGTATGGAGCTTTCTTGGAAAATTGGGAATGGAACCACCATTTGACCCAGTTATCCCTCTCCTTGGTCTTTACCCAAAGGACTTAAAAACAGCATACTACAGGGACACAGCCACATCAATGTTTATAGCAGCACAATTCACAATAGCTAAACTGGGGAACCAACTGAGATGCCTTTCAGTAGATGAATGGATTAAAAAAATGTGGCATATATACACAATGGAATTTTACTCAGTAATAAAAGAGAATAAAATCATGGCATTTGCAGGTAAATGGTTGGAGTTAGAGAAGATAATGCTAAGTGAAGTTAGCCAACCCCAAAAAACCAAATGCCAAATGTTTTCTTTGGTATAAGGAAGCTGATTCGTAGTAGGATAGGGAGAGGGAGCACGGAATGAATAGACGAACTCTAGATAGGGCAGAGGAGTGGGAGGGAAAGGTAGGGGGCATGGGGTAATTAAGGATGGTTGAATGTGATAATCATTATTATCCAAAGTACATGTATGAAGACATGAATTGGTGTGAGCATACTATGTATACAACCAGAGATGTGAAAATTTGAGCTTTATATATGTAATAAGAATTGTAATGCATTCTGCTGTTATAGATAAATTTAAAAAAAAATAAATAAAGTTAAAAAAATAAATAAATAAAATGACCTGCTTTTCCACAATTGAAACAAGTTTCTGATTTATTGGGTTTAAGGGCTCTAGCCGTGGCTGCAGTAAAAGCAGAAACTTTGATGTTTAATTTCTCCCATTCCAGCACAAGCTTTTACATATTTACTCAGTGAGGCGTTTTGCCCTTTCAATGGCCCCAAAATATGCTTACATTCAGGATTTGCATTTTCAAATGCTAATGTTTCCAATAATACCTTTGTTATTTGATCTTGACTCATTGCCCTCATTACAAAAGTACGCGGTCTTGCAAAAAAATCAGTGTAAGTTTCAGTAGCCCCTTGTATAGTTTTAGTAAAGGAAGGTTGTGCCTGACCAGTGGGTATCACACATCTCTAAGCTCTTAAGAAAACCTGTCAAACTTGTTGAAGATCTGGATCTGTATATTGAGCCTGCTCTCTATAGGCATGGTAATTACTCTCCCCCATTAACTTATCCTCCATAGGTCCCAGGGGATTTTGAGCTTCACTCTCTCCAGCTTGCTTTTGTGCCTCATCTTCCCATCAACTTCTCAATTGTAACCACTGAGATCCCTTCAAAACTGTTTTGGCTAATGTCTCCCAATCCAAAGAAATAAGTAATTTAGAAGTTCCCAAATTTTCTAACATAACTAACACAAAAGGAGACTGAGGGCCATATTGAAAGGCTGTAGCTTTTAATTCCTTTATAAACTTGTATTCCACTACAGTATAGTGAACATCAATCATTGGGGGATTTTGAAGGTTTTGTTGTCTAGTTATAGGAAACAAATGTGGTGGACCAACAAAACAATCAGGAGGAGCTGCAAGATCATCATCATCATGTATCATAGTAAGAGGAAATGAAAAACATTATTGTTCTCTACCCTCATCAACTCTATACTCTGTCATTGGAAAGAGAGAATCATTAGAAGGAGTAGTAGGTTTAAGAGATGACCTTTGTTTTTTAATTTCATTTTATCCACAAAGGCCTCCATAATTTCTTTCATATTGGAGTCACTATCTGAAGTTTTTAAATCTTCCTTATCACCCAGATCTGATTTAGGAGAGTCATCTATAGTATCACAAATATCTTTCTTGGGTTCCGTTTTTTAACCTTATTATCAGATTTTGATGTATAAACTTGACTTTCACATAGAGAGCCCTTTTTATTATTGCTTTCTAATAATTGCAATGCCTGAGTAATAGCGCTACACAATGTCCAAATCTTTAAAGAAATAACATTTCCAGCCTGATGCTGTTTACGGAGCTCTTTCTGAACCAATTTCCATTCCCCTAAATTTAACTGGACCTTAGTTTGATACTGGAACCAGTGACAATGACATTCTATAATTTTAAATAACTCCTTGAGTCTCTTATGAGATGTTTTCACACCTATGGAATATAATAATCCCTGTAGTAACTCCACATATCGTTCCTTTAAGGACTGGGAGTTTCCCATGTTAGTTCTGAAAGTCCCCCTAAAGTTTCCTTCAATCTGGGGCGATACCTTTCGATATTTTGTGAATCCCGAAAGTCCCCCTTTCGTTTTCTTAACCCCAGGTGCTTACCCTTTTGGTGCTGGATCCTGCCGATTATGCCAAATGTTGCAGTAATTCACTTGCAGGTCAGCATGGGAAAAGAAAGAAGAAGAAGAAGCATAGGAAGCGAAGCAGCAGCAGAAAAAAAAGTCCTTTATTGTGTACAAGCAATCTTTTTATAGTATTGTGAACAAAGAAGGCAGCCTTCCAACATCAATAAATCAGGTCTTTCAGCTAATTAAACATAGCATACAGAAGTTTTACTTTCTAATCAGAAGTGACCCGCTTCTCATGGCTAATCTACTTTCGGCCCAGAGTATGTTGAGCTCTGCTCTTTGTTAAGAACAGATAATAAAATTTTTCTCAGCGCCCTCCTAGCCCACTTGGCAGAACATCCCGTTTGCAGGCAAGTCCTCCCAAGGACAGCAGACACCTCGTTTTCAAGCATGTCCACTATTACCTTATCTAATCCTTGAAGGAGCCTCTGGTTTGCAAGCAGGCATGTCTGTTGTTACCTATCTATACCTTGACAGAATATCCCGTTTGCAGGCAGACTCCATCAAGGACAGTAATAGTAACACAGTCACATCTGATTCTCTACAGTTTAGGGTTCAGGTTAGGTTTAGGGTAATTGACAGTTTGGGGGATAGTTATAGGGTTAGGGTTAGGCCTAGGGTTACATTAGAGTAAGGGTAATGTTTAGAGTAATGGATACAGTTAGAGTTAAGTTTATGGCTACGGTTAGGTTTAGGATTAGGTGTTGAGTTAGGGTGAGAGTTAGAACTAAGGTTAGGTTTAGGGTTATGTTTAGTGTAAGGGTTAAGTTCTGAGCTATGGTTAGGGCTAGACTGGGAGTTATTTTCCAGGTTAGGTCTAGGGATAGGATAACCATAGGTTTTGTGTTAGAGTTAGGGTTAGCGTCAGACTTAGGATTAGTGGTAGGGTCAGTATAAGGGTCAGGGTTAGGGTTAGAATTTGGGATAGGGTTAGAACTAGAATGAGAGCGAGAGTTAGGGCTACTAGTAGAGTTAGGGTTTTGGTTAGCCAAAGAATTAGGGATAGGACTAGGGTTACCCTTAGGTTTAGGGGTTTGCTTAGGTTAAGGAATTGGTTTAGAGCTAGGTTTAGGGCTATGGTTATGGTTATAGTTATGGTTAAATCTAGGTTTAGGGCTCAGAATAGGGGTAGTTTTTGTGTTAGGGTTAGGAATAGGATTAGGGCCATGGCTAATGTAAGAAATAGGGTTAAAATTAGGTTAGTTTTAGTGTTACGGTCAGGTTTAGTGTTAGGGTTAGGTTTAAGTTTAGGGTGATATTTATAGCTAGGGTTTGTGTTAATATAAGAGTCAGGTCAGGGTTCATTTTAGGGTTAGGGATAGGACTGAATTATTGTTAGGGTTATTCTTAGTATTCGGTTTAAGGTGAGGGCAGTGTTTAGAGCTAGGTTGAGTGTTTGGATATGAGTCAGATTAGTGTTAGTTTTAAAGTTAATGTTAGAACTCGAATTAGGACTAGGGATAGGTCTAGGTTTATTGTTAGGGTTTGGTTTAAGTTAATGTTTAGGTTTTGGCCTATTGCTTGGTTTTGGTTTAGTCCTAGGGTTAGCGTTAGGGAGAGTGTTA
Source organism: Callospermophilus lateralis (assembly GCF_048772815.1). Taxonomy (NCBI): domain Eukaryota; kingdom Metazoa; phylum Chordata; class Mammalia; order Rodentia; family Sciuridae; genus Callospermophilus; species Callospermophilus lateralis. Next base: position 42,793,638 of record NC_135325.1, read on the forward strand.
CTGTTAAGCCTAGACTTGGGGTTAGGTTTAGATTTGGAGTTAGGGTTAGATATAGAGTTAGGGCTGGGACAAAGGATAGGGCATGGGTTAGAGCTAGAGATAGGGTTATGGTAAGGGATAGGTTTAGAACTAGGGGTAGGTATAGGGCGAGAGTTAGAGTGAGTCTTAGGGCTAGGGTTAGTGTTAGGGTTAGAGATAGGGCTAAATTAGTGCTTGGATTAGGGCTAAGTTTATTGTTTGGCTTAAGCTTAGAGTTAGGGTTAGGATTAGGTTTAAGTTTAGTGTAAAAGATGGCATTATAGCTAGGTATAGAAGTAGAGTGAGGGTTACAATTTGTGTTAGGGGTAGGGTTAGGGTTAGGCTTATAATTAAAGGTAGGTTTAGGGCTAGGATAAGGGCTAGGGTTTGTTTTAGGTTTAGGATTGGGATTAGGGCTAGGGCTAATTTCAGGTCCAGAATTCTGGTTAAAGATAGTTTTAGGGATAGGATTATGGCTATGTCTAGGGTAAGGGTTAGGTCTAGGGTTATGTTCAAGTTTACAGCTAGGGGTTTTATTAGGGTCAAGGTCAGGAATACGGATTGGGATAGGTAAAGGTTTAAAGTTAGGACTTGAATTAGTGTTAGGATTAGGGTAATGATAGGGTTAAATTTAGGTTCAGGATAGGTTCAGGGTAATAGATTGGATTAAGATTAGGGTTCATGCCTAGGTTTAGCATTAGAGTTGTGGTTTTGGTTATGGTAATGTAGAGAGTTAAAGATCAGTTTAGGGATAGATTTATGGTTATGAATAGGGCTAGCGTCAAAGCTAGGATTAGGTCTAGGTGTGGGGTTAAGTTAGGGATAGGGTTAGGGTTAGGGCTATTGTAAGCACTAAGGTGATGTTTAGGGCTAGTTTTAGGGTTTTAGGGCTAGAGTTATTGTTAGGGTTAGGTTTAGGGTTAGGTTGATGTTTAGAGCTAGTAGTGTTTGGGTCAGTGTCAGGTTCAGGGTTAGTTTAAGGGTTCAGCTTACAACTCATATTAGGCCTAGGGTTAGGGCAAGGTTTAAGGTTAGGGTTTGGTTTAGGTTAAGACTTAGGGTTATAGGTATAGCTAGATTTTGTTTTGGGGCTACTGCTAGGGTTAGAACTAGATTTAGGATTAGTATTATGGTTTGGGCTAGTGCTAGGGTTTGGCTTAGACTTTGGGTTAGGGCTCGAATTAGAGTTAGGTTTTGTCTAAAGTTAGTGCTAGGGCAAAGGATAGGGCAAGGTTTAGGGCTAGGGTTATGGTTAGAGTAAGGGATAAGGTTATAACAAGTGAAAGGTCTAATTTGAGAGTTAGAGATAGTCTTAGGATTAGTGTTAAGTATGGGTTTAAATTAGGGCTAACATTAGGGCTAGGGATAGTGTCAGGGGTAGGCCTAAAGTTTGGGTTAGGATTCTAACTAAGGGTATGTTTAGGGCTAGGATAAGGGCTAGGGTTTGTGTCAGGGTTAGGGATAGAAGTATGGCTAGGGATAATGCCAGATCTAGGGTTACAGTTAGAGTTAGTTTTAGGGAAAGGTTTACGGCTAGGTCTATTGTAAGGGTTAGGTATAGGGTAAGAGTCAGGTGTAAAGCTAGGTGAATTATTAGGTCAGTGTTAGGGCTTGGTTTAGGTTTTAGTTTAAGGTTATGCCTCAAATTAGATTTAGGGTTAGGGTTAGGGTAAAGATAGGGTTAGGTTTAGGGTTCAGGTTAGATTTAGGGTAATTGATAGTTTTGTGGATAGTGATAGGCTTAGGGTTAGTCTTACGGTTTGCATTAGGATAAGGGTTATGTTTAGGGTAATGGATACAGTTACAGTTAAGTTTAAGGCTAGGGTCATGGTTAGGATTAGGTCTTGGTTTAGGGTTTTGGTGAGAGTTAGGATCACAGCTAGGTTTACTGCTTGGATGAGGGTTTGTGTTAAGGCTAGGGCTATGATTAAAGGTAAGGCTAATGTCAGATCTAGCATTACAGTTAAGGGTATTTGCAGGTTTTAGTTTTGAATAGGTCTACTGTAGGTCTACTGTTAGGTCTAGGGTAAAGGTCAGGTTTAGAGCTAGGTGTGTTATTACGGTCAGTGTTAGGATTAGGAATTGGCTTTGGTTAAGGTTTAGGGTTAGGACTCAAATTAGCATTAGGTTTAGAGTAACGAATATGGTTAGGTTTAGGGCTCAGGTTAGGTTTAGAGTTTTTTATAGCCTTAGGGATAGCTATACAGTTAGGTTTAGTCCTATTGTTAGCATTTGTGTTAGGCTTAAGTTCAGGGTAAAAATAGGATTACAGCTAGGTTTATGGTTAGGATTAGGGGTAGTGTTAGGGTTAGCATTAGGGTTATTTTTAGACCTAGGGTTAAGGTTAGGTTTATTGTAAGTGTTATGGATGTAGGTAGATTTATGGCTAGGGCAAGGGTTAGGGGTATAGCAGGTCTATGGTAAATGTTAGAGTTAGGTTTACGTTTATCATTAGGATTAGGTTTACAGTTATGGTAATAGATAGAGTTACAGCTAGGGTTGGGGCAATGGTTACAGTTAAAATTAGGGTTAAATTTAGGGTTAGGGATAGGGCTATGTTAATGTTTAGGGTCATGATTAGGACTCAGTTTAAAGGTAGTGTTAGAGTTAGAGTTACTTTATTCAAATTTCTTTGATACAATGCAGAATTCACCTTTAACTAACCTTACTCTGTTTCCCGGGTTTAGGCCTTTTGGTTCAACGGTTTTATGTCCAGAAAAGTTAATATTTTCATTTTACTTGATTTTGACCTATATGAGTAAATGTAAATGGACCGGGAAATCAAACAGGGTTCATGCTAGCTGCTTGAAACTGCACATACACCCTCAGTTCTTTGTGGGGACACTGGTATGTCCCTTGTGAGTGTAGGCCTAAGCTGAAGCATGCAAAAACAACTTTATCCAAGAGCCCTTTAGGAGAAAGCAGGGAATATGCATGCACTGAAATTCTTCCCATAATTATTTTGTCAGATTTGTTTGATACTGAGTAGGATTCATTATTTAGCTTGCCCCACAAAGCTCTCCAAGTGTGGGACTTCTAGGATCAATGGTTCTCTAATCAGATTAGGGTTAGTGATAGGTTTGGGGTTAGGGCTAGTGTTAGATGTAGTGTTAGTGTGAGAGTAAGTTTTGTACATATTTCTTTGATACTTGGAAGGAGTCATATTTTAACTAGCCTTAATATGTGCCTCAAGTTTTGGCCTTGTCATTTCAATGGTTTGCTAACAGGGACACTCTGTATTTTAAGGTTTCACTTCATATTGACTTATATAGGTAAATGAAAATGAAGGTTGAAATCAAACTGAGTTGGTGCTAGCTGCTTGAAACTTCAAACACTGAATCCATTCTCTGTGGGAACTCTCTGGTTTGTTCCTTGTGAATGTAGCCCTAAGATGAGGATGGCAAAAACAACTTTATCTGAGAGCCCTTTAGCAGAAAACAGAGAAATACGCATGAGCTGAAATACAACATCAATTATTTGGTCATATTTCTTTGATACTGCATAGGATTCATCTGATAGCTTAGCCCACTAGGCTCCCCACTTTTGGTACTTCTAGGATCAACAGTTTTTCAAACAGGTTAGGGTTTGTGTTGAGAATAGTGTTAGGGCTAATGTTCGATCTAGTATTAGGGTTAGAGTTAGTTTCATTCAAATTTCTTTGATACTGTGCAGGATTCACTTTTCTCCTATCCTTACTATAATCCAAATGTTTGGGCATCCTAGCTTCAATGGTTCACTGTAAGGAACAGTTGGCGTTTAAAAGTTTCATTTCATTTTGTCCTATACGGGAAAGTTAATGGAGTTGATAATCAAACAGGGTTTGTGCTAGCTGCTTGAAACTTCACACACTCCATCTGTTCTCTGTAGGGACTCTGGTATTTTCCTTGTAAAAGTAGGCCTATGCTTATGCATGCAAAAAACAACTTAATCTGAGAGCCCTTTAGGAGAAAACAGGAAAATATGCATGTACTGAAATACCTCCCATAATTATTTGGTCAGATTTGTCTGATGTTGCATAGGTTTCATCACTTAGCTTGTCCCACAAGGCTCCCCAAAGGCGGGAATTCTAGGATCAATGGTTCTCTAATCAGATTATGGTTAATGTTTGGTTTAGGGTTATGGCTAGGGCTAGGGTTAGAGGTAATGTGTGGGGGAGAGTTAGTTTTGTTCAAATACTGGGAAGGAATCATCTTTTATCTAGCCTTAGTATGTTCCCAAGTTATGTTCTTCTCAATTCAATGGTTCACCCCATGAACACTTTGTATTTTAAGGTTTCACTTCATTTTGACACCTATGGGTAAATGCTAATGGAGGTGGAAATCAAACAGGCAGCCCTTCCCCTAAACCTAACCCTAAACCTAACCATTAAAAAGCCCTAATCCTAGGCCTAAGCATAATACTAATCCTAGACCTAATCCTAGCCCTAATTTAGCCTTAACCCTAACCCAAACTCTTAGGGCTAAAGAGTAACTCTAACTCTTGTCCTAACCCTATTTCTAGTTCTAACCCTATTCTTTGCCATAACCCAAACACTAGCCCTAATCTTAGCTCTAATACTAGCCATAGCCCTAAACCTAGAATTATCCATAACTCTAAATCTATTCCTAAGCCTAAACTCACCCTATCAATAGCAATAACACTAATGCTAATCATAAACTACTCTTAACTTTAGCTTTAGTCCTAAAACAAAACCGAGCCCAATGACTCACTCTAAACCTTAACCTAAACCAAATCCTAAACCTACATCTAGCACTAAGCCTATCCCTAATTTGATTCCTATCCCTAACCATAAAATGAATTGTGATTCTGTCTCTCACCCTAACACTAACCCTAGTTAAAAACATCACCCTAAACCTAAGCATAATCCTAAAATTAGACTGACTCCTAAATGTAACACTAAAACTAACCCTAATCGTACCCTTAATTCTTACATTAGCTGTATCCCTAAAATGAGCCCTAATGTAACCAAAAAGCTAGTGCTAATCCAAGACTCAACCCTAGCTTTAACCTTTACTGGAACCTTAAACCTAGCCCTAACCCTTACCCTAAACCTAACCCTAAATTTAATCCTTGCACTAACCAAAACCTAACCCTACACCTAGCCCTAACTTAACCATAAACTTAGCCCTAATCCTAGCTTTAACCATATCCATTAACCTAACCCTAAACCTAATGCTAATCCAAAGCCTGACCCTTGCACTAACCCTAAACCTAACCTATCCATTGACCAAACCTAACCTGAACCTAACCCTACAAATATCATTACCCTAATTGTAACCTTAACCCTTATGCAAACTCGAGCCCTAAACCTAATACTAAACGTAACCCTAACCATAACCCTAACACTAAAACTAACCCTAACCCTAACACTAACTCTAAAAGTAACCCTAAATTTAAACCGAATGCTAACCGTACCACTAAACCTAAACCTAACCCTAACAGTAACACTAAAACTAACCCTATCCCTAAGCCTAACCCTAAACCTAACACTTACCCTAATTTTAACAATAACCCTAAAACTATCCCTAACCCTAACACTATTGTTAACCCAAACCCTAACCCTAACAATAACCCTAACACTAAACCTAACCTCAACCCTAACACTAATCCTAATCCTAATCCTAAACCTAATACAAACCCTATCCTAACCCTAAAACTAACCCTAATACAAACCTAACCATAACACTAACACTAACCCTAACCCTAACACTATTGTTAACCCAAACCCTAACCCTAACAATAACCCTAACACTAAACCTAACCTTAACCCTAACACTAATCCTAATCCTAATCCTAAACCTAATACAAACCATATCCTAACCCTAAAACTAACCCTAATAAAAACCTAACCATAACACTAACACTAACCCTAACCCTAACACAAAACTTAACACTAACATTAACCTTAATACTAACCCTATTTTACCGTCGACCTAACCTAACACTAACCATATCCATAACCCTAACCCTATAACTAACCCTAAATCTAACACTAACACTAACCCTAACCCTACACATAACCCTAATTCTAACACTGAACCTAACCCTAATACTAACACTAACAAAAACTTTAACCCTAACCCTAACCCAAACACTAAGGCTAACGCTAACATTAACCCTAAACCGAATTATAATGCTAACCCTAATACTAATCCTAACCCTAAGCCAACACTAACACTAACCCTAACACAAAATCTAACACAAACCCTAACTGTAAATGTAACCCTAACACTACCCATAATGCTAACCTTAACCCTTATGCTAATCCTAACCATTATCTCAATCCTAACACAAACCTTAACCTTAACAATCACACTAAACCTAACCCTAAGCCTAACCATAACCATAAAACTTACCTTAAACCTAAGGCAAACATTAAACCAAACCATAATTCTAAATGTAACCTAAACCTAACTCTAATCATAAAGTAACCCTAACCCTAACATTAACACTTACCCTAACTCCCAACATAAACCTATCACTGACCCTAACTGTAAACATAACCCTAAACCTAACACTAACCCTAAACTAAACATTAAAATAACCCTAAAAAAACATAACTTTAACCCTAAACTTAAAGCTAATACTAACAGTATCCCTATTCATAACCCTAACACTTACCCAAACCCTAACCCTAACCCTAACTCTAACCCTAATACTATCTGTAACCCTAACCCTAAACCTAACCCTAAAACAAACCCTAACCATAAGCCCGAAACTAAATCCTACATTAACCCTAAACCTAATCATAACCCTAACCCTAACACTTACCCTAACAATAAGCCAAACCCTAACCCTAAAACTAACACTAAACCTAACCCTAAACCTTACCATAACCCTAAACCTTACCCTAACCAGAACAATAAACCTAACCCTAACCCAAAAAATAACACTAACACTAACACCAAAACTAAGAATAATCAGAAACCTAACCCTCACAATAACCCTAAGCAAAACACTAATCCTAAAACTAAACCTAACACTAATCCTAAAGCTAACCGTAACACTAAGACTAAACCTAACCATAACGAAAAGCCTAACACTAACCCTCTCTTTAACCATAACCCTAAAGATAACAACAATCCTAATCCTGAACCTAATTCTAAACCTAAAAATAACCCTAACTCTAACACTAACCCTAACCCAAACCTAAACCTAACCCTAACACTAACCCAAACACTAACCTGAAAATAATCACAAACTCTAACACTAACCATAACCATAACCCTGATCCTACCCTTAAACCTAACCTAACACTAAACCTAACCTTAACCCTAACAAAAAAACTACTAACCCTAACACTAACCCTAAGCCTAAGCCTAAGCAAATTTTAATTGCAACATTAACCCTATTTCTAACCCTAAAACTAACAAAAACCCTAAGCCTTCACCTAACCCTAAACCTAACACAAAAACTAACCCTAAACGTCAAACTATTCCTAACCCTAACCCTAACCCTAAACCTAAAGCTAAACCTAAACCTAATCTTAACACTAACCGTAAAACTAACTCTAACCCTAACACTAAACCTAACCCTAATGGTTACCTTACACTAATCCTAAATCTTAACCCAATGCTAACCATAAAATTAACCTTAACCCTAACCCCAACTTTAAATCTAATTCTAACCATAATTTTTACCCTAACCCTAACCACAACCCTGAAACAAACCCAAACACAAACCATAGCACTAAACAGAACCCTAACCTAAAACTTAACCCTAACCTAACCCTAAACTTAATATTAACACTAACCCCAACCCTAACACAAACACAAATCCTAACCCTAATACTAACCGTAATCCTAACCCTAACCATAATTTTAACTATAAATCTAAACCTAATCTAACTCTAACCCTAACAGAAAACCTAACCCAAAACCTAACCCTAACACAAAACCTAACCCTAAACCTAACACTAACACTATATCTAAAATTAACACAAACCCTAACCGTAAACCTAACTTTAACACTAGCCCTAACCCTAAACCCTACCCTAATACTAACCCTATACCTATTCCAAGCCCTAAACCAAAGCCTAACTCTATTCTAATACTAACCATAAATCTTTCCCTAAACCAAACACAAACCCTAACTCTAAACCTAACCCTAACCCTAACACTAAACCTAACACTAACAGTAAACCTTACACTAACCCTAACCATAAACCTAACACTAAAACTAACCCCAACCCTAACCCTATCACTAATTCTAACCCTAATTCTAACACTAAATCTAACCTGAACACTAACCCTAAACCTAACACTAAACCTAACAATAACCCTAAAATTAAAACTAACCCAAACCCTAACCCTAAATCTAACCCTAATTATATTCAAATACCAAACACTAACTCTAACCCTAACCCTATAAAAATAACTAACCATAACCCTAACCCTAACCCTAACCCTAACATTAACCTTACCACTAAACCTAACACTAACCCTAAACCTAACTTAAACCCTAAGTCTAACCCTAACCATAACCTTAACCCTAACACCAACATTAAATCTAACACTAATCTTAGCCCTAATTTTTAGCCAAACACTAACTCTGACACTAACACTAAACCTAAATATAACCCTAACAATAACCATAACACTAACCCTAACCCTAACACTGACACTAACTCTAAACCTATCTCTAAACCTAACACTATTCTTAACACTAACTCTAAAGCTAAACCAAACAGTAACACTAAACCTAAACCTAACCCTAAACCTAAACCTAACATTAACCTTAACCTAAACCTAACCCCAACACTAACCCTAACCCTAACAAAACCCCTAAACTTATCCCTAACCCTAACACTAACAATAACCCTAAACTTATCCCTAACCCTAACACTAACAATCACCTTAACCCTCAACCTAATCCTAAACCTAAAACTAACCCTAACCCTAACTGTAAACCTAACCCTGACACTAAACCTAACACTAACTATAATGCAAAAATCAACACTAATGATAACCCTAAAACTAACCTTAATTCTACCCCTAAACCTAACCTTACACTTACCTTGAACATAACCTTAATACAAACCCTAACCCTAAACCTAACATTAACCCTAAACCTAACCTGAACCCTAAACCTAATCAAAACCCTTACCCAAAATATAACCTATCCTTAAAACTAACACTAACCCAAACCCTAAACTTACCACTAAACCTAACACTAACCATAACCCTAAGCCTTACCATAACCCTAATGCTAACCCTAACACTAACTCTAAACCTAATTAAAATGCTAACCCTAACACTAACTCTAAACATAACCCTAGCCTTACATTAACCCTAACACCAACCAAAACCTAACACTAACCCTAACAGTAAGCTTAACCCTAACACTAACCCTAAATCCAAAACTAACCCTAATCCTAACTCTAACACCAACACAAAGCCTAACCCTAAAACTAACCCTAAACTTAATCCTAACCAAATCACTAACCCTAACAATAACCCTAACCCTAACACTAACCCTAACACTAAACCTAAACCTAATCATAACCCTAAACCTAAAAATAACACTAACCCTAACCCTAAACCTAACACTAACTCTAACCCTAACCCTAACCGAACCCTAACACTAATACTGAACTTAACTATAATGCTGACCCTAACCCTAACCCAATCCTAAACCAACCATAACTGTAACCCTAAACCTAAAACTAACCCTAACCCTAACCCAAAACTTAATGCTATACCTAACATTAATCCTAATTCTAAACCTAACACTAACCCTACCATAATCCCTAACCCTAAACATAATGCTAACCCTTACCCTAACCCAATCCTACACTAACCATAACTGTAACCCTAAACCTAAAACTAACCCTAACTCAAAACCTAATGCTAATCCTAACATTAATCCTAATTCTAAACCTAACACTAACCCTATCATAATCCCTAACCCTAAACATAATGCTAACCCTAACTCTAACCCACACGCTAAACCTAACATTAACACTAACCCAAATCCTACTACAAACACTAACCCTAACTGTAACCATAACGCTAACTCTAACCTTAATCCTAACCATAAACCTAAACTTATCCCTAACTCTAACACAAACCTTAACCCTAACCGTAACCCTAAAACAAACCCTAACCCTAACCCTAACACTAACCTTAATATTAACCCTAACACTCACCCTAATTCTAACCATAACCCTAATCAAACCTAAGCCTAAGCCTAACCCTCACTCTAACCCTTAGCCTAACACTAACCCTAATGCTAAACCTAAACCTAAGACTAACCTTAACTCTAATCCTAAACATAAACCTAATCCTAACTATAACCCTAACCTTAATCCTAAAACTAATCTAAACATAACCCTAACCCTACCCCTAACCCTAACAGTAACCCTAAACCTTATCCTAAACCAAAGCCTAACTCTTACCATCACCCTAAGCCTAAAACTAATCCTAACACTAACCCTAATCCAACCCTAACTTTATCCCTAAACCTAAATATAACACTAACCCAAATACTAATGCTAACCCTAACCCTAACACTAACACTAAACCTAACCATAAACGTAAACCTAAAGCTAACCTTCACCCTAACCCTTACCCTAACATGAACCCTAACTTTAACCCTAACCCTAACCTTACCATAACCCTAAACAAAATTATAACACTAAACTTTACCCTAAACTAACCCTAACCCTTACCATAACACTAACCTAACACTAACAGTAACTCTAAATCTAACTCTAACCCTCACACTAAACCTAAAGTTACCACTAACTCTAATCCTAAACTTAACACGAACCCTAAACTTAACTTTAACCTGAACTTAACCCTAACTTTAAATTTCACAATAACACTAAACCTAACCCTAACACTAACACACAACCTAAACCAAATCCTAACTTTAACCTAACCCTTACTGTAACACTAACCCCAAACCTAACCCTAAACCTCATCCTAACCTAACCCCAAACCTAACACTAATACTAACAGTAATCCTAACACTAATCCTAAACCTAAATCTAACCTTTACCCAAACACTAGTACTAACCCTTACCCTTACCCTAACATACCACTAACCCTAACCCTAATCCTAAACCTAAACTTAACCCTAACAGTAACCATAAACCTTACCGTAACCCTAACACTAACTCTAACCCTATCCATAAAACTTACTGTAAACCTCACCATAACCAAACCCTAATCCTAATACAAATCTAAACCTAACCCTAAACCTAACACTAATCCTAACACAAACCCTAACCCTAACACTAACAAAAACCCTAAAACTAACCCTTACCCAAACCCTAACACTAACACTTACCCAAACCCCAACACTAACCCTACACTAAACCTAACCACAACCCTATCTCCAACCCTAACCCTAACCTTAACCCTTACCATAACACTAACCCTAACCAAACCTTATCCCAGCCCTAATCTAAAACTAACCCTAACTTAAACTTTATTCCTAACAATAACCCAAACCCTACCGGCAACCCTAACCCTAACCCTTACCCTAACGCTAGTTTTAACACTAACCCTAACCTTAAAACTAACCATTATTCTAACACTAAAACTTTCCCTAACCCTAACGCTAAACCTAAACCTAAACTTAACCCAAAGATTAATACTAACCCTAACCCTAACACTAGCACTAACACTAACCTTAACCCTAAATGTAACTCTAACCCTAACCCTAAGCCTAACGCTAAACCTAACCCTAACCCTAAACCTTACCCTAAGTTAACCCTGTCACAAACACTAACCCTAACCATAGCCATAACTCTATCCTTTACCTTAAACCTAACACTAACACTAACCCTAACCATAACTCTAACACGAACCTAACACTAACACTAAACTTAACCCTAACTCTAACCCTCACCCTAAAATTTACAATAACCCTAACCCTAAGCCAAAAAGGAACACTAACCCTACCTCTAACCCAAACCGAACTCTAACACAAAACCTCACTGAAACACTAACCTTAACCCTAACCCTAACACAAACCCTAAATCAAATACTAGTCTTAACCACTCTAATCCTAACCCTAACAACAACCTTAAACTTAACCCTAAAGCTAAACCCATCCCTGATACTAACTCTAAGCCTCATTCTAAACCTAATTCGAATCCTAACAATATTCCTAACCCTAACCCTTAAACTAACTCTAACCTTAACCCAAACCTAACCTTATCCCTAACTCTAACAGTAACACTAACCCTAACTTTAACCCTAACCATAACACTAACACGACCCCTAAACCTAACACTAACACTAACTCTAAATGTAACCCTATACCTATCCCTAACACTAACCCTTACCCTAAACCTAAACCAAAACCTAAAACTAACAGAACCTTATGCCTTACCCTAACACGAACTGTAAACCTCACCCTAACCCTAATTTAACCCAAACACTAGCCCTAATCCTAACACTAATCCTAATCCTAACCCTAACCCTAACACTAACCCTAACACTATCTCTAACCCTAAACCTAACCCTTAACCTAACCTAACCCTAAACCTCAACCTAACTCTAACCCTAATCCTTAATTTTATAATAACCCTATCTATAACCCTAACCCTAACCCCTACACAAACCCTAATACTAAACCTTACACTAACCTAAACTGTAATCCTAACACTAACACTAACACTAAATCTAACCGTAACCCTAAACGTAACCCTAAATTTTACCCTAACCATAACCCTAACTATAATCTTAACACTAACCCTAAACCTAATCCTAACACAAACCCTAGCATAACCCTAACTGTAACCCTAAAAGAAACCCTCACCGTAACCCTAAACTAACGCTAACACTAACACTAATCCTAACTTTAACCCTAAACTTAATCCTAACAGTAACAATATCTCTAAACCTAACCGTAAACCCAAAGCTTTCCCTAAACCTAACTCTAATCCTAAAACAAACTCTAAACCTAATTATAACCCTAACACTAACTGTAACCGTAACCCTAACCATAAACCTAAAGCTAACACTTTCGCTAACCTTAAGCCGAACATGAAATATAAACCTAACACTAACCTCAACCTAACCCTAAACCTAATCCTAACTCTAACATTAACCCTAATCCTTACCCTTACCTGAACCCTAACACTAATCTTAACCCTGCCCAACCCTAACCTAACCCTAACCCTAACCCTAAAGCTAATCCTTACCATAACCATAACCCTAAACATAATCCTAATTGTAATCTTAACACAAATCCTAACCCTAATACTAACACTAACTCTAACCCTAATTCTAACTCTAACACCAACCCTAACTCTAAAACTAGTTCTAATACTTACCTAAACCTAACCCTTACTCTAACTCTACCACTAACCCTAAAACTAACCCTAACCATAACACTAACCCTCACTCCAAGCCTAACCCTAAAACTAACCGTAACGCTAACCCGAACCCTGAACCTAACACTAACCCTAACTGAAACCTAACCCTAACCCTTTTCTAATCCTAAATCTTACCCTAAACCTACCACAAAGCCTAACCTAATCCTAACCCTAATCTTAACACTAACCATAACCCCAATAATAACCTGATCACTAACCCTAGCCCTAAGCCTAACCCTAAACATAACACTAACCCTAATCCTGACCCTTACTTGAACCCTAACACTAACACTAATCCTATGCCTCACTCTAACCCTCTTTCTAATCATAACCAAAACCCTAATTTTAACTCTAATCTTAACACAAAACCTAAACCTAACCCTTACACTAACACAAACCATAATTCTTTCCCTAACACTAAACTTAACACTAACCCTAACGCAAACCCTAACACCAATTCAAAAATTCGCCCTAACCCTAACCAGAATCCTAACCGTAACCCTAACCTGAAAACTAACCTTAACCATAAACATAACCATAACCCTAACACTAACCCTAACCATAAACTTAACCCTATCCATAAAACTAACCTTAAACCTAATTCTAAACATAAACCTAAAAGTAACCCTAATCCTATCCCTAACCCTAACACTATCCCTAACTCTAAACTTAACACTAACACAAACACTGAACCTAACCCTAAACCTAAAACTACCCCTAACACTCATCCTAAACCTTACTCTAACAAAAACGCTAATCCTAACCCTAACACTAATCCTAACCCTTACCCTAACATTAACCCTAACATAAAAGGAACCCTAAAACTAACCCTAAACCTAAACCTAAGCCTCACTCTAACCCTAATCCTAAACATAACCCTAAACCTTACCCTAACACAAACCATATCCCTCAAACGAACACTAATCCTAAAAATAACCCAATCCCCAACCCTTATCCTAACCCTAACCCTAGAACTAACCCTATACATAACCCTAAACCTAAAGCTAAAACACAACCCAACCCGAACCCTACCTGTAACAATAATCCTAACCCTAACCTTAGCCTTAAACTTAAACCTATCCCTAACCCTAACACTCTCCCTAACCCTAACCATAACACTAACATTAAGCTAACCCTGAACCTAACCCTAGCCCTAACACTAACCCTGAAACTAATCCTAAGCCTAACCCTTATATTAACTCTAAACCTAAGCCTAAACTTAACACTAACTCTAACACTAAACCTAACCTTAATCCTAACACTAAACCTAACACCAAAAATAAACCTATCACTAACCCTTACCCTATGCCTAACCATTAACGTAAAATTAATCCTATCCCTAACCCTTACTTTAACCCTAACAGTAAAACTATACCTAACCCTAACACTATACCTAAACTACCCATAACACTAAAACTAACCCTGAATCTAACCCTATGCCTCACTCTAACCCTCTTTCTAATCATAACCAAAACTCTAATTTTAACTTTAATCCAAAAACAAAACCTAAACCTAACCCTTACCATAACACAAACCATAATTCTTACCCAAACACTAAGCTTAACATTAATCATAACCAAAATCCTAACCCTAATTTTAAAACTAACCCTAACCCTAATTCATACCCTAAACCTAACCCTAACCCAAAAACTAACCTTAACCATAAACCTAATTATAACCCTAACACTAACACTAACCATAAGCCTAACCCTTACTGTAACATTATCCCTAACCCTATTTCAAAACCTAAACCTATCACTAACCCTAACACTATTCCTAACCCTAACGTTATTAGTAACCCCAACCCTAACACTAACACTAACACTGAACCTAACCCTACCCCAAACCCTCACCCTAAACCTTACCCTAACACAAACCCTAAACCTAACCCTAACCCTAACACTAACCCTAACCTACAAGTAACCCTAGAACTAAACCTAAATCTAAACCAAAGCCTCACTCTACCCGAATCCTAACCATAACCCTAACCCTAATCCTAAACCTATCCCTAACCCCATCATACACCGTAATTCTAACCCTTACCCTAATACAAACCATATCCCTCACACAAACACTAATCCTAAAACTAACCCTAACCCTAAAGCTATCCCTAACTCTAAAACTAAGCCTAAACCTAATCCCAAACCTATCCCTAACCCTAATTCTAGAACTAACCCTAAACATGACCCTAACCCTAAACCTAAAACGAACCCTAATCGAACCCTAACTGTAACACTAATACTAACCCTAACCCTAGCCCTAAACCTAAACCTATCTCTAACACTAACACTCTCCCTAACCCTAACACTAACACCTAAGCTAACTCTAAACCTAACCATAACAATTACACTAACCATTAAACTAACACTAAAACTAACCCTAAGCCTTACACTAAACCTAACACTAACCCTAACACTAACCCTATCCCTAATCCTAACACTCACGCTAACCCCAACACTAAACCTGTCACTAACCGTAATCCTAAGCCTAACCGAAAACATAACACTAACCCTATCCCTAACCATTACTTTAACCCTAAAACTAAAACTAAACCTAACCCTAATACTATACCTAAACTACCCATAACCCTATAACTAACCCTGAATCTAACCCTATGCTTCACTCTAACCCTCTTTCTAATCAAAACCAAAATTCTAATTTTAACTCTAACCCTAACACAAAACCTAAACCTAACCCTTACCCTAATACAAACCATAATTCTTACCCTAACACTAACCTTAACCCTAACTCTAACTGTAACACTAACCCTAACCCTAATTCTAACACTAAACCTAAAAGTAAACCTAAACCTATCCCTTATTCTAACACTATACCTAACCCTAACCCTAACCCTAACCCTAACCCTAACACTAACACTAACACTGAACCTAACCCTAAACCTTTCCCTACCCCTACCTCTCAACCTAACTCTTACCATAACACAAACCCTAATCCTAACACTAATCCTAACCCTAAACCTAACACTAACCCTAACCTATAAGTAACCCTAAAACTAAACCTAAACCAAACCCTAAGTCTCACTCTACCCCTAATCCTAACCTGAACCCTAACCCTTACCCTATCCTTAACCCTTACACAAACCCTAACCATAAACCTCACCCTAACACAAACCATATTCCTCACACAAACACAATCCTAACACTAAACCTAACCCTAACCCGAAATTTAAAACTAACCCTAACCCTAACCCTAATACAAACACTAACCCTTTCCATAACAGTAACCCTAACCCTAACACTAACACTAATCTTAACCCTAACACAAACAATAACCCTAACACGAAACTTTACCATAACCCTAAACCTAAACCTAATCCTAACCATAACTCTAACCCTAACACTAACCTTAACACAAACCCTAACTTAACCCTAAACATAACCTTGTCTCTAACCCTAACCTAACCCTATCCCTAACACTAACCCTAACCTTTACCGTTAACGGAACCATAACACTCAACTAATCTTAAGCCTAAACCTAACACTAACCCTAACATAAACACTAACACTAATCCTAACCTTAACTCTAACACTAATACTAACCAAAACCGCAACCCTAACCCTAAACCTAATCCTAACAATAACCCTAAACCTAAGCCTAAAGCTAACCCCAACACAAACACTAACAAAAACACTAACCTGAACACTCACCCTAACCCTAACCCTAAACCTCACCCTAACACTAAACCTAAACCTAAACCTAAACCTAACACTAACACTAAACCTCACCATAAACCTAACCCTAAACTTAACAGTAAATCTAACTGTAACCCTAACACTAACCATAAACCTAACTGTAAACCTAACCCAAAGGCTAATCCTAATCTAAACAATAACCCTAACTGTAACATTAACCCTAACCTTAACTGTAAACCTACCTTACCCTAACATAACCCCAAACCTAACCTTAACACGAATCCTAAATCTAAACCTAACCGTAACTGTAACACTAATGCACATCCTAACAATAACCCTAATACAAACCCTAACTTTAACCCTAATCCTAACACAAACCCTGACACTAACCCTAACCCTAACTTAACCCTAAATCTTACACTTGCCTAAACCTAACACTAACACTAACTTTAAGCCTAAAGCTAACACAAATCCTAACCCAAACCATAACTCTATAACTAACACTAAGCCTAATCCTAAGTCTAAACCTAACACTATCCCTAAACCTAACCCCGACTCTAACCGTAACACTAACATTACCCCTCACCATAACCCTAACCATAACATTAACCCTAAACTTAATCGTAATGCTAAATCTGACCTAACACTAACACAAAACCTAACCCTAACACAAATGCTAACACTAAACCTAACATTAACGCTAACACTGTACCTAAACCTAAACGTAACACCAATTCTTAAACTAACCCTAATCCTCACCTGAACCCTAACCCTAACCATAACCCTATCAAAAACACTAATCCTAAACCTAACACTAACACTAACCCTAACCCTAAACCTAACCCTAAAAGTAAGCCTAATCTTAAATGTAACCCTAACCGTAACCTAAACCCTAACACTACCATATACCGTAACACTAACCCTAACAATAACCGTAACCCTAAACCTATCCCTAACCCTAACACTAAAGCTAACCCTAACCTTAACCCTAACTACAAACGTAACTCTCACCCTAACCCTAACACTAATTCTAAAATTAATCTTAACCCTAACACTAACCCTAACCAAAACACAAACCCTAACACTAACCCTAACACTAACCATAACCCTAAACTTAACCCTAACCCTAACACTTATCCTAACCCTTTCCATATCCCTAACAATAAACCTAACCCTCACCCTAACCCTAACCCTAACACAAACACTAACATAACCCTAAACCTCAACCTGTCCTAACCCTAACCCAACCTTAACACTAACCCTAACCCTGACCCTCACCTTAACCCTAACACTCACCTAATCCTAAACCTAAACCTAACACTAATCATATCAGTTTCCCTAACACTAACCCTTAACCTACCTATAACCCAAACCCAATCACTAATGCTAACCATAACCCTAACTCTAACATTAACCCTAACCCTAATCCTATCTCTAACCCTATCCCTTACCCTAAGGCAAATCCTCACCCTAATTCTACTCTAGTCCTATCCATAATTCTTAGCCTTCCCCAAACACTAACTCTAATATTAGTCCTAAACCTAGCCCTCATTGTAGCTCTAACACTAACCCTAACCCTGACACTTTTCTGACCCTAAGACTAACCCTTGATCTAAACCTGACTTTAACCCTAATCTGAAACCTAACACTACCTCTACCGGTAAACCTATATGTAAACCTAACTGTAATACTAGCACTAGACAAACTTAATTTAAAATAGAGTCATATATCTATCCCTAGACCTAAACAAAAACCTAGCACTAGCCCTAACAATAAGCCTTAACCTAACATAAAAACTAAACCTCTCTATAGACCAAATTCTAGTCCTAATTGTGGCTCTAAACCTAAAACTAACCCTAACCCCACAATGAAATAGAAAACCTAAAACTTATCTTAAACCAAAACCTATCCCTAACACTAGACATATCCATAACCCTTACCCTAAAACTAGCCATAACCATATCCTTCGCTCTTACATTACCCAAACCCAAACGTTACCCCTAAACATCATACAAAACCTAGCCCTTATCCTAGCCCTAAACCTAGCCCTAATCATAACCCTAACCATAACTTTAGACCTAACCCTAATGCTAACCCTCGTCCTAGTCCCAACCCTAGCTCAAACTCTAATCCTTAATCTAAACATAAACCTAACCCTCAACCTAACAATAGCCTTGACTCAAAACTGAACCCTCACGCTAGCCCTACCCTAGCTCAAATGCCTACACTTACCCTAACCCTAACCCTAACATTAACTCTAGGCCTAACCCTAACCCTAACCCCAATTCTAACCTTAACACTAGCTCTAACCTTAGCTCTAACCCTATCCATTACCATAAAGAAATGCCTATCACAAATGCTAACCCTTTCGTTAACACTAATCCTTTCCATTACTCTAAACCTAACCAGAACAAAAACCTAATTCTACCCATTACCCTAACCCTAAACCGAATCCACCGCTAATTCAAGCATTAACTCTATATCTTAACCTAAACCAAACCCTACCCTGACCCTGAACCTAATACTACACCTAGCTCTAAACTTGACACTTACCCTACACCTAAACCTTACAATAGACATAGCTTAGACATAAGTATCGAGCTAGGTGTATTATTAACACTTAAACTAATATTAACCATAAACCTAGACTTGACATTAACCCTAGCCCTAATCCTAGCCATAGCCCTAATACAAACCCTCAGTCTAGCCCTAAACCTAGTCTTAATCCAAACCCAAACCCTAACCTTAGTCCTAACCCTAATTCTAAATCTTGCCCTAGCCCTAAAGCTGGCTATAACCCTATCCATTCCCCTAAACCTAATCCTAACCCTAATACTTACACTGAACCTAACCCTAGGCCTAAACCTAACACTAACCCTAGTGCTAATTCTAGCCCTAATTTATCCCTAACCCTAAACCTACCCCTAACCGTAGCCCAAAGACTAACTCGAACTTTCAAACTAGCCCTATTTCTAGTTCTAACCCTATCTGTTACCATAACCCTAACACTAGCCTTAAACTTAGCCCTAACCCTAGCTGTAGCCCTAAACCTAGATCTAACCATAAAAATAAATCTAAGCCTAAACTTCACCCTATCATTAGTCCTAACACTATCGATAATCATAAAACTAGCCCTATCCCTAGGCCTACTTCTAAAACAAAACTGAGTCATAGCCCTATCCCTAACCCTACCTAAACTTAACCCTAGACCTGACATTAGCCTAACCCTAACCTAGCCCTAAAACAAAATTGAGCCATAAACCTAACCCTAACCCTTAACCTAAACCAAACATCAACCCTAAACTTATCCCTAAATCTTGCCATAATTTGAGTGTTAAACTTAACCCTAGAAATAACCCTGAACCTTACTTGGATCCTAACACTAACCCTAGCTCTAATCATTGCCTTAATGCTAAACTAAGTAGTAGCCCTAATCAAAAGCCAAGTTCTTTCATTAGCCATAGCCCTAATGCTAACAGAGACACTAGCACTAATCCAAGCCCTAAACCTAAGTTTAATTCTAAGACTAACCCTAACCCTAACCCTATCCCTAACCCTATCCCTAATCCTAACCACACCTCTAATCCTACACCTTACCCTAAGCCAAACCCTCAACCTAATGCTACCCTAGTCCTAACACTAATCCTAAGCCTATACCAAACCCTAACTTTATTACTATTCTAAACATAGCCCTCATTCGAGCACTAGCTCTAACCCAAATCCTGACCCTTATTCTCACCCTAACACTAACCCTATATCGAAACCTGACACTGACCCTAAACTGGACCCTAACTCTACCCCTATCAGTAAACCTATAATTAAACCCAACAGTAACACTAGCACTTAACCAAAACTAATCCTAAATAGAGTTATAAATCTAGCCCTAGTCCTAAACAAAAACCTTGAACTAGCCCTAACAATAACCCTTAACCTAACACAAAGACTAATCCTACCCCAGGACCCAATGCTATTCCTAATTAGTCCCTAACACTAACCCAAACACTGAGGCTTACTCTAACACAAACCCTAGCTCTAAAACTTATCCTAACCCCAAACCTAACCCTAATAATAGACTTATCCATAATCCTAACCCTAAAACTAGCCATAACCATACCCAAGCTCTTACATTACCCATAGCCCTAACTCTAGCCATAAATATCACACAAAACTACCCCTTATCCTAGCCCTACAGCTAGCCCTAATTTTAACCCTAACCATAACCCTAGACCTAACCGTAACCCTAACCCTTGCCCTAGTCCTAAAACTAGCTCAAACTCTAACCCTTTTCCTAATCATAACAACACCCTAACCCTAACCTTAACCCTAGCCCTGATTCTAACCCTAACACTCACCCTAGACCTAACCCTAGCTCAAACCCTAATACTTAACCTAAACTAACCTTGACACTAACCCTAGGCCTAACCCTAACCCTAGCCATAAACTTAACCTTAACTCTAGCCCTAACCTTAGTTCTAACTTTTTCCATTACCTTAAAGATGAGCCTAAACCAAATGCTAACCCTAGGCCTAACACTAACCCATCACTAACAATAACCCTATCCATTACTCTGACATTAGCCCTAAACCTAACCCTATCCATTACCCTAATCCTAAACCAAACCCTAATGCTAATACAAGCCTTAACCCTAAACCTTAACCTAAACCAAACCATACACGGACCCTGACCCTAATAATACACCAAGCTCTAAACCTGACCCTTACCCTAAACCGAACCCTTACACTAGACCTAGCCATAACCTAACCATAAAACTACCACTTACTTTGAACCTAACTGAGTTAGCCCTAGCCCTAGCACATACCGTCATCCTGGCACAAAACCTAGCCTTAATCCTAACCTGAAACATAACCCTAGCCCTAAATCAAATTTTAACCTAAACCCTTGTTCTAAACTTGGCTATAATCCCATCCCTTCCCCTAAATCTAAACCCTAACCCTAACACTAACACTAACCATAATCCTAGCCCTAACCATAGGCCTAATCCTACTCTAACCCTAGCACTAATCCTAGCTCTAATTTAGCCCTAACACTAAAACTACCCCTAAACCTAGCCCAAAGAATAATTCTAATAGCATCCCAGTCCTATTTCTAGTTCTAACCCTATCCATTACCGTAACCCTAACACTAGCACTAACCTTAATCCTAATGCAGACCCTAGCCCTAAACATAGATCTAACCATAACAATAAATCTAAGCCTAAAATCATCCTACCACTATCCCTAACACTATCTCTAATCCTAAAACTAGCCCTAACCCTAGACCTAGCTCTAAAACACAACTGAGCCATAGCCCAAACCCTAACCCTCGCCTAATGATAATGCTAGATGTGACATTAACCCTTAAACCTAACACAAAAACTAACCCTAAACTTAGCCTTAATGCTAGCCCTAAATCGAGTCCTACCCCTAACCCTGATCAGTAACACTGATCCTGACACTGACGCTAACACTATACCTATCTCTAATCATCTCTCTACACCTAAACCTAACCTAAACAAAAGACCTTGACCTAGACCTAATGCTAACTCTAAAACTATCCCTAATCTTAACTCTAGTTCTTACAATATTCGTAGTCCTACCTTATCCCTAACCTAACCAAAAACCTAGCCATAATCTGATCCCTAACCCTAGTTTAACCCTATCCCTAACCCTAACCCTAGCCCCAACACTTAACCTAAACCTAACCCAAAAGTAGACATTGAACTAACCCGAACCATGGTCCTAATACTAACCATAACCTGAGTCTTAACCCTAGCTCTAATATTACTTACTACCCTAACATTAACCCTATCAGAATTCTAACCCTAGGCCTAACACTAACCATAGCCCTTACCTAACAATAACCCTAGCCATAACTGTAGCTTTATTCCTTTCCATTACCCTAATCACAACCCTAACTGAATTCTATCCCTAGGCCTAAATTAACACTCTCTCTAAACCTAAGGTTGTCCATTACCTAAACCTAAACTGAACCCTAAACCTAACCATATGCATTACCCTAACCCTAAAACTAACCCTAATGCTAATTTGAGCCCTAACCTTAAACCTTAACCTAACACATACCCTAATGCTGATTCCAACCCTATAATACTCTAGCTGTAATCTGACCCTAACACTCAACCTAACACTTACAATAGATCTGGCTATAAACCTAACCCTAAAATTATCTCTAACCATAAACCTAGATCTGAAATTAGTCGTAGCTCTAATCCTGGCCCTAACCCTACCACAAAACCTAGCCTTAATCCTGGCACTAAGCCTCACCTTAATCCTAAACATAACCTTAACCCTATCCCTATCCCTAAGATTATCCTTCTACCTAGCACAAAATGTAGCTGTAACATCATACCTTACCCTAACCCTAGCACTAAATCTAGGCCAAAACCTAATACTAACCCTAGCATTAATCCTAGCCCTAATTTAGACCTAAACCTAAACCTAACCCTATCCCTAGCCCTAACACTAACTCTAACTCTCTCCCTAGCCCTATCCCTAGTTCTAAACCTATCCCTTACCATAACCCAAACTCTATCCCTATCCATAGACCCAACATTAGTGCTAAGCTTTGCCCTAGCCCTAAATGTGAATATAACTCTAAACTTAAATCTAAAACTAACACTAACCCTGACCCTAACACTAACCTAGCCCTAAAAAAACTGAGCCTTAAACCTAACCCTAACCCTTAACCTAAACCAAACACTAACCCAAAACCTATCCCTAAACCTTTCCATAATTTGAATTCTAAACCAAACCCTAGAAGTAACCCTGACCCTGACTTGGATCCTAACACTCACCTAGCTCTACACATTGCCTTAACGCTAACCCTAGAACTAGCACTAATCAGAAACCAAGTTTTTTCATTAGCAATAGCCCTAAAACTAACACAAATCCTATCACTATTCCAAGCTCTAAACCTAAGTTTAACCCTAAGACTAACCCTATCCCTAACTCTAGGTCTAAAGCTATCCCTAACCCTAATCCTACCTCTAAACCCATCCCTTTCCCTAAGCCAAACTCTCACTTTAATGTTACCTAATTATAACTATTATCCTTAGCCTACCACAATCCCCAAATCTATTACTACACCTAACTCAAGCCCTCATTCTAGTTGTAACTCTAACACAAACCCTGACCTTTATTCTGACTCTAACACTAAACCTAGAACTAAACTTCACACTAACCCTAAAGCAGACCCTACACCTACCCCTACCATTAAACCTGTACCTAAACTTAACAGTAACATTAGCACTAGACCAAACCTAATCCTAATTATAGTCATAAATGTAGCCCTAGCCCTAAATAAAAACTTTGCATTAGCCCTAAAATAACCCTTAACTTAATCCAAAGACTAACCATATCCCTAGAGTCAACAGTAGTCCTAATTCTGACCCTAACTGTAACTCTAACCCTAATCCTAACCGATAGTCCTAATGCTAGCCATAAATACCACACAAACTTAGTCTTATCCTAGCCATTAACCTAGCCCTAATTGTAACCCTAACCATAACCCTAGCCCTGAATCTAACCCTAACCCTAGCTCATATCCTAACACTTACCCTAAACCTAACCCTGACACTAAACCTAGGCCTAAACCTAACCCTAGCCCTAATCCTAACCTTAACCCTGGCACTAACCTTACCTCTAACCTTATCCATTAACCTAAACATAAGCCTAACTCAAATGCTAACCCTAGGCTGAACGCTAACCCTAACGGTAACAGTAACCCTATCCATTACTCTAAACTTAACTTGAACCCTAAACATAACCCTATCCATTACCCTACTTCTAACTCTATCCATAATGCTAATTCAACCATTAACTCTAAACCTTAAACTAAACCAAACCCTACCCAACACTGACCCTAATAATATGCCTAGCTCTAAGCCTGACCCTTACCCTAAACGTAATCCTTAATCTAGACCTAGCCATAACCTAACCCTAAAACTATTCCTAACCAAAATTCTAGACCTGTCATTAGCCCTATCCCTAATCCTAGCCCTAGCCCTAACACAAACCCTCAAACCTAGCTCTAAAGCTAGCCTTAATCATAACCTGAACCATAACCTAGCCCTAACCCTAATTCTACTCTTTCCCTATCCCTAAACCTAGCAATATCCCTATTCCTTTCCATAATCCTAACCCTAACTCTAACACTAACATTAACTCTAACCCTATCCCTAACCCTAACACCAATCCTAGCACTAATCCTAGTCCTAATTTAGCCCTAGCCTTAAACCCACGCCTAACTCTAGCCCTAAGACTAACTCTAACTCTTACCCTAGCCGTATTTCTAGTTCTAACACTGTTATCATAACCATAACACTAGCCCAAACGTTAGCCCTAACCATAGCCCTAGCCCTAAACCTAGATCTAACCATAAAAATTAATATAAAATTTAATCTCACCTTACTACTAGCCCTAACACTATTGCTAATCCCAAAACTAGCCCTAACCCTAGCCCTAGCTCTAAAACAAAACTGAGCCATAGCCCCAACCATAACCCTAAACTAAACGTAACCCTAGACCTGACATTAGACCTATCCCTAATTCTTACCCTAACCCTAACACAAATCCTAACCTTTACCTAGCCTTAACCCTCGCCCTAATTTGAGTCCTATTTCTAATCCTAAAATTAACACTGAGCCTGACTCTGATCCTAACACTAACCTTATCTCTAATCATGCCCCTAAAAGTATACCAAATATAAACACTAGACCTAGTTCAAATGCTAACCCTAATAATAGCCCTAATCATAACACTAGTTCTTACATTAGCCATAGTCCTGCAGTAGCCCTAACCTAACCTAAAACCTATCCATAATCCGAGCCCTAACCTTAGTTTTAAGAGTAGCCCTAACCCTAGCTCTAGCCCTGATACTTAACCTAAACCTAACCCTAATCCTAAACCTTGTCGTAACCCGAAATCTAAACTGAACCATAGCCCTATTCCTAACCATAACACTAGCCCTCAACCTAGATATAATTTTATCCATTACCCTAAACATAACCCTAAGCAAATTCTAACCCTAGGCCTTACTCTAACCATAGCCCTAACCTAAAAATACCCTAGTCCTAACATTAGTTCTAATCCTATTCATTACCTGAACCATATCTTTAAACAAATTCTATCCCTAGGCCTAACTCTAACCCTATGCCTTTGCCTAACCCTGTCCGTTATACTAAACCTAACCTGAACCTGAAACCTAACCATATCCATTACCCTAAACCTAAGGCTAATTTTAGCCCTAAACCTAAACCTTAACATAACCCATACCCTAACCCTGACTCTGACCCTAATAATACCCCTATCTGTAAACCTGACTCTAATGCTCAACGTAACCCTTACAATAAACCTGACCATAAACCTAAACCTAAAGCTATCCCCAACCTTAACCCTAGAACTGAGCTTAGGCCTAAATCTAATCCTAGCCCCAACACTAACACAAACCCTACCTCTAATCCTAGCCCTATGCCTAGCCTTAATCCTAGTCTTAAACTTAACCAGAGCCCTAACCCTAATTTTATCCCATGCCATAGCCCAAAATATAGCTGTAACATCATACCTTACCCTAACCCTAATGCTAACCCTAAACGTAGCCCTAACTCTAGGCCAAAACGTAACACTAACCCTAGGGCTGACCCTAGCCCTAATTTAACCCTAATTCTAAACCTAATCCTATCCTTAGCTCTAAGACTAACTCTCGCCCTAGCCCTATCCAAAGTTCAAAACCTATCCCTTACCATAAATCAAAACCTAGCCCTATCCATAGCCCCAACCCTAACTCTAACCATCACCCTAGCCCTAAACCTGATTTTAAACCCTAAACTTAAGCCCAAACCTTACCCTAACACTAGCCCTAAACATAATTCTAATTGGAAAACTAGCCTTAAACCTACCCTAGCCCTAAAACAAAACCAAGCCATAATCCTAACCCTAACCCTTAACCTAAATCAAACACTAACCTTACACCTATTCCTAAACTTAGCTCTATTTTGAGTCCTAACCCTAACTATAAAATAACCCTGACCCTGATTCGGACCCTAACAGTACCCCTAGCTCTAAATATTGCCAAAACGCTAACCCTATAACTAACCCTAATCAGAAAATTAGTTCTTTCATTAGCCATAGCCTTAATGATAACAAATTCTAGCCCGAATCTGAGCCCTGAATTTAACCCTAACCGTAACCGTACCTCTTACCCATTGCTTACCCTAAGCCAAACACTCACCCAAATGCTACTCTGGTCCTAACCTTAATCCTTAGCCTACCCCAAACACTAACTTTATTACTAGTCCTAAACCTAACCCTCATTCTACCTTTAACCCTAATCCAAACAATGACCTTCAGTCTGACCCTAACACTAACCCTAGATCTAAACCTAACGCTAACCCTAAACTGAACCCTAACACTACCCCTACTGGTAAACTCATACTTAAACCTAATATTAACACTAGCACGAGACCAAACCTAATCCTTAATAGAGTCATAAATCTAGCCTTAGCCCTAAAAAAAACCTAGTACTAGCCCTAAACATAACCCTAAACCTAACGTAAAGAATAAACCTATCACTAGACAAAACACTGTCCCTAATTTGGGCCCTAACCATAAAACTAACCCTAAACCAACAGTGACCCTTAATCTAATAGAAGCCCTAGCTATAAACATTTTCCTAAACCAAAACCTAAACCTAACATTAGACTATCCATAACCTTGACCCTAACATTAGCCATTACCATATCCCTAGCTCTTACATTACCCATTTCCCTAACGTTACCGCTAAACATCATACAAAACTTAGCCCTTATCCTAGACCTAAACCTAGCCCTAATCATAACCCTAACCATAACCTTAGACCTAACTCTAATGCTAATGCTCGCCCTAACCCTAACCCTAGCTAAAACTCTAATCCTTAGTCTAAAGATCACCCTAACCCTAAACCTAACCCTAGCCCTGACTCAAAACCTAAACCTCGCCCTAGGCCTAACCCTAGCTCAAAAGCCTACACTTACCTTAATTCTAACCCTAATATTAAACCTATACCTAAACCCAAACCTAACCCTACACCTAACCTTAAGTCTAGGCCTAACCTTAGCTCTAACCCTATCCATTACCCTAAAGATAAACCTAATCCAAATGATACCCCTAGGCCTAATGATAACCCTATCGCTAACACTAACACTATCCCTTACTCTAAACCTAACCAAAACCATAAACCTAATTCTATCCATTACCCTAACCCTAACCCTAACCCACTGCTAATTCAAGCATTAACCCTAAATTTTAACCTAAACTAAACCCTACCAAGACTTGACCCTAATAATACACCTAGCTGTAAAACTGACCCCTACACTAAACAAAACCCTTATATTAGACATAGCCATAACCAAAAACTAAAACTAATCCTAACCATGAACCTAGACCTGACATTAGCCCTAGCCTTAATGGAAGCCCTATCCCTAACACAAACCCTCAGCTTAACCCTAAATCTAGGCTTAATCCTAACCCAAAACCTAACCTTAGTCCTAACCCTAATTCTAACCTTCACCCTAGCCCTAAACCTAACTATAACCCAATCCCTTCCCCTAAACCTAATCCTAACCCTAACACTAACACTAACCCTAACCCTAGGACTAACGCTAACGCTAGCACTACTCCTAGCCCTAATTTAGCCCTAACCCTAAATCTACCCCTAACCCTAGCCCAAAGACTAACTCAAACTATCTCCCTAGCCCTATTTCGAGTTATAACGCTATCAGTTACCATAATCCTAACACTAGCCTTAACCTTACCCTTAACCATAGCCATAGCCCTAAACCTAGATCTAACCAAAGCAATAAATCTAAGCCTAAACTTCACCCTACCACTATCCCTAACACTATCATTAATCATAAAACTACCCATAAACCTAGGTGTAGTTCTCAAACAAAACTGAGCCATATCCCTATCCTTAACCCTAGTCTAACGTTAACCCTAGACCTGACATTTGCCCTATCCCTAGACCTAATTCTAGTTCTAAGCCTAGCCTTAATCCTAACCCTTATTTTAAACCTAGCCCTAACCCTAATTTTATTCTTTGTCCTAGCACTAAACATAGCTGTGACATCATACCTTACCCTAACCCTAATGCTAACCCTAACCCTACCCCTAAACCTAGGCCTAAATCTAACACTAACCCTAGCACTATTCCTAGCCCTAATTTAGACCTAACAGTAAACCTAACCCTATCCCAATCCCTAAGACTAACTCTTACCTAAAGGAAACCCTAACATTACACCTAGTCCTAAACCTAGCCCTAATTTGAGTCCTAACCCTAACCTAGAAATAACCGTGACACTACCTCGTCCCCTAACACTAACCCAGCTCTAAATATTGCTCTAATACTAACACTAGAACTATCCATAAACAGAAACCTAGTTCTTTCATTAGACATAGCCCTAATGATAACACAAATCCTAGCCTGAATCAGAGCCCAAACCCAATTTTTTAGCTCTAACCCTAACCTTAACCCTAGCCATAAACCCGACACTTACCCTAACCCTACCTTAAACCCTATCCCTTTCCCTAAGTCAAACCCTAACCCTAATAGTTCTAAAATTAATCCTTTGACTACCCCAAACCCTAACTCTATTACTAGTTCTATTCTAGCCCTCATTCTAACTCTAAACCTAACCATAACCCTGACCCTTATTCTAACCATAAAACTAACCCTAAGTCTAAACAAGACTCTAACACTAAACCGGAACCTAACAGTTCCCATACCGGTAAACCTATACTTCAACCTAACAGTAACACTAGCACTAGATGAAACCTAATCATAAATATTGTCATAAATCTAGACCTAGCCATAAACAAAAACCTAGCACTAGCCCTAACAATAACCGTTAACCTAACTTGAAGACTAAACCTGTTTCTAGACCCAACGCTAGTCGTAATTCTGGTAGTCACCCTAAACCAAACCCTATCCTGAACAATGACCCTTGACCCTAAACAAACTCTTGCTCTAAATCTAATCCTAACCCAAATTCTAACCCTAACACTAGACATATCCATAACCCTGACCCAAAAACTAGCCATAAACATATACCTTGCTGTTATATTTTCCATAGCCATAATGTTAGCCCTAAACCTCACACAAAACCTAGCCCTTATCCTAGCCCTAAACCAAGCCCTAATCATAACCCTAACCATAATCCTAGACTTAAGCCTAATCCTACACTAGCTCTAGCCCATAACCTAGCTCAAACTCTAACCTTTACCCTAAATATAACCCTAACCATAATCCTAACTCTGACTCTAACCCTAACCCTCGACCAAGAGCTAACCCTAGCTCAAATGCTAATATTTACCCTTAAACTATGTCTGACATTATCCTTAGGCCTAACCCTACCCCTAGCCCTAATAGTAACCTTATCCCTAGCCCTAACCTTAGCTCTAACACTATCCATTACCCTAAAGATGAGCCTGACTCATATGCTAACCCTAGGTGTAACACTAACCCTATCGCTAACACTACCCTACACATTACTCCAAATCTAACCTGAACCCTAAACCTAATCCTATAAATTACCCTATCCATAACCCCAACCCTAAAGCTAATTAAATTATTAACCCTAAAACTTAACCTAAACCAAACCCTACCCAGACCTTGACCCTGATAATACACCAACCTTTAAACCTGACCCTTACCAAAACCTAACTGTTACACTAGATCTAGCCATAACCTAACCCTAAAACTAACACTAACCATAAATCTAGACCTGACATTAGCCCTATACCTAATTCTTGCCCTTGACTTCACACAAACCCTCATCCTAGCACTAAACATAGCCTTAATCCTAACCCTTTCTCTAACCCTAATTCTAACCCTTGCCCTGGCCCTATAACCTAGCTATAACCCCATCCCTTGCCCTAACCCTAACCCTAAACCTAGGCCTAACCCTAACACTAACCCTAGCCCTAAATCTAGCCCTAATTTAGCCCTAACCCTAAACCTAACCCTAACCCTAGCCCTAAGACTAACTCTAACTCTAACCCTAGCTCTATTTCTATTTCTAACTCTATCCGTTAATGACCCTAACACTAGCCCTAACCTTAGCCCTAAACATAGCTATAGCCCTAAACCTAGATCTAACCATAAAAATAAATCTAAGTCCAAACCTCACCATACCACTAGCACTAACACTATCACTAATCATAAAAGTACCCTTAGCTGTAAAACAAAACTGTTACAAAGTCATCACTCTAACCCTAACCAAACCATGATCCTAGACTTGACACTAGACCTATCCCTAATTCCTACCCTAACCCTTACAAAAACCTTAATCCTACACCTAGCCTTAACCCTAGTCCTTTTTTGAGTCTATCTCTAAATCTGATCAGAAATAGTGAACCTGACTCTGATGGTAACACCAACCCTATCTCTAATCATCACCCTAGACCTAAACCTAATCTACATACTAGATTTTGTCATAATGCTAAACTTAACACTAGCCCTAATCATAACCCTAGTTAAAACTTTAGCCAAGTCCTAAATGGCCCTAATGTAACTCAAAACCTAGACCTAATCAGAGCTCTAACCATAGCTTTAACCCTAGCCCTAACCTAACCCTAGCCTTAACACTTAACCTAAACCTAACCATAAACCTAAACCTTGTCCTAACTCGAAATCTAACCCAAATCATAGCCCTAATCCTAACCATAATCCTAGCCCTATTCCTAGGTCTAATCTTATCCATTACCCTAACTATAACCCTAAGCAAATTCTAACCCTAGGTCTAACCCTAACAATAGCTCTAACTTAACAATAACCCTATTCCTAACTGTAGCTCTAATCCAATCTATTACCCTAACCATAACCCTAACCGAATTCTATACCTAGGCCTGAACCTAAACCTATCCCTAACCCTAAACCTGTCCATTATTCTAAATCTAACCTTAACCCTCAACTTAACCATATCCATTACCCTAACCCTAACACTAACCCTAATCCTAATTTGAGCCCTAAGCCTAATCCTTAACCTAACACATACCCTAACCCTGATTCTGACCTTAATAATACCCCAAGCTGTAAACCTGACCCTAACCTTCAACCTAACACTTACAATATACCTGGCCATAATCCTTAGCCCAGAACTATCTCTAACCATAACCCTACACCTGACATTAGCCCTATCCCAATCCTAACCCTAACACTTACCAAAAGTCTTAGCCCTAACCGTATACCTAAGCCTAGCCTTAATCCTTACCCTAACATTAACCCTAGCCCTAACTCTGATTTTATGCTTTGCCCTAGCCCTAAATATAGCTGTATCATCATACCTTACCCTAACCCTAATGCTAACCCTAACCCTAGACCTAAACCTAGGCCTAACCCTACAACTAACCATATCTCTAACCTAGCCCTAATTTAGCCCTAACCATAAACCTAACAATATCCCTAGACCTGAGACTAAATGTAACTCTCGGCATAGCCTTATCTCTAGTTCTAAACCTATCCGTTTCCATAACCCAAAACCTATCCCTATCCCTAGCCCCAACATTAGACCTAACCTTCACACTAGCCCTAAATCTGGATCTAACCCTAACCTTAAGCCTAAAGCTCACTCTAACACTAGCCCTAACCCAAATGCTAATTGGAAAACTAGCCCTAAAAGTATCCTAGCCCTAAAACAAAATCAAGCCATAACCCTAACCCTGACCCTTAACCTAAAACAAAAGCTAACCCTGCAGCTAGCCCTTAACGTAGCCCTAATTTGAGTCCTAACCCTAACCCTAGAAGAAACTCTGACCCTAACTCGCACCCTAACAATAACCCTAGCTCCTAAATCTAACCCTAGAACTAGCCCTAATCAGAATCCTAGTTCTTTCATTAGCTGTAGCCCTAATTCTAACACAAGTCCTTGGCCTATTCTGAGGCCTAAACCTAGGTATAACCCTAAACCTAACTCTAACCCTACCCAAACCCTAACTCTACCTCTAACCCTATCCCTTACCCTAAGCCATACCCTTACACTAATGCTACCCTAGTCCTAAACATAATCCTTAGCCTACCTCAAACTTTATCTCTATTACTAGTCCTAACCCTAGCCCTCATTTAAGCTCTAACCCTTACTCCAACCTGACCCTTATTCTGACCCTAACACTAACCCTAGGTGTAAACCTGATACTTACCCTAAAGAAAACCCTACCCCTACATGTACTAGTAAACCTGTACCTAAACCTAACTGTAAAACTAGCACTAGATCAAAACTAATCCTAAATAGAGTCATAAATCTAGCCTTAGCCCTAAGCAAAAACCTAGCACTAGCTCTAACAATAACCATTAACCTAATACTCCCCCTTGCCCTAACCATAGGTTAAACCCTAACCCTTACCCTAACCCTAAAGCTAGCCCTGGCTCTAATCATAACCCTTGTTCAAACTTTAGCCATAGTCCTAAATAGCCCTAATGTAACTCAAAACCCATGTTAAACTAAATACTAATTCCACCCCTAACCTTGGCCTAAGACTAACTAACATTATTCCAAAACTAACCCTAACCCTAAAGAAAACTCTACCCCTAAACACAACGCTAACCATACCCATAACTATAACCCTAACCTAGACCTAACACTAAACCTAATACTCCTTCTAGCCCTAACCATAGGTTAAACCCTAACCCTTACCCTAACCCTAAAGCTAGCCCTAGCCCTTATCATAACCCTAACTCTAGCCCTAACCCTATCATTAAACCTAGGCCTAATACGAGCCCTAATATAAACCTATTCCTAACCCTAACCCTAACCCAAGAATTAAGACTATCTATAATTTCCACAAAAGACCTATCCCTACTTCTAACACTATCCCTTACCTTAACCCTAAACCAAGCCCTAACTCTAGTCATAACCCTTATAGTATCCTTAGCCATAGCACGAACTCTAGATCAAAACCTATCTCTAAAACTAACCCTAACCTGATGCCTCATCCTAACCCTGAAACTAGCTCTAACCCTAATGATAAACCTAAAATTAACCCTTGCCCTAGCCCTAAAACAAAACCGAGCCATACCCCTAACACTAACCCTTACCCTAGACCAAACACTAATCCTACACCAGCCCTAACCCTAGCTCTAATTTGAAACCTTACCCTAACCCTAAATCTAACCATGACCCTGACTCATATCCAAACACTAAACCTAGCTCTAAACATCACTCTAACCTTAAACCTTACCCTAACACTAGACCTAGCCCTAAACTTAACCCTAAAACTAACTTTAATCATTACCCTATTTTTTACAATAGCCATAACTATAACACTAGCCCAAACCCTAATACAAAACTAGCCCTAATCCAAGCCCTAACACGAGCTTTAACCCTAAAACTAACTGTAACCCTAGTTCTAACCCTAGCTCTAACCCTATCCCTTACCCTAAGCCAAACCCTCACCCTAATGCTAACCATATTCTTAGCACTAATCCTTGGCCTAAGCAAAACCTAACTTTATAACTATTCCTAACCCTAGCCTTCATTCTAGATCTAACCATAACCCAAACCCTAACCCTATCCCTGACCATTATTCTGACCCTAACACTAATCTTAGGTCTAAAATCTAAACCTAACCCTAAACTGAATCCTAACACTAGCCCTACTGGTAACCTTATACTTAAACCTAACCCTAACACTAGCCCTAGACCTAAACCTAATCTTAAATCTCGCCAAAACTATTGTTCTAGACCTAAAGACAAACTAGACCTAGCCTTAACAATAACCCTTAACCTAACCCAAACTCTAACCCTACCTCTAGACCTAACCCTAGTCCTAATTCTGGCTTTAACGCTAACCATTACCCTACCCGAACACTGTCCCTGACACTAACACTAACCCTAGCTCTAAACTTCACCCTAAACCTAAAACTAACCCTAAAACTATACGTATCCCTAATATTAATCATAAAACTAGTCTTAATCATTACACTAGTTCTTATATTACCATAGCTCTAACCTATCACAATACCTAGGCCTAATCCAAGCCCTACCTTAGCTTTAAGCCTAAAGCTAATCCTAACAATAATCCTAGCCCTATCTATAACCCTAAGCCTAACCCTAGACATAATCCTAACCATAACCCTAAACCTAAGTCAAGTTCTAACCCTAGTCATTAAACTAAGATATCAATAATCCTTATGCTAAACCTAGGCAGAACCCTAATCCTAGCACTAGCCTTAATGCTATCCGTTAATCTACACCTAACCTGAACCCTAAAACTGTGTCATTACCAATCACTAAATATAAGATAAATTTGAGCCCTAAACCTAAACCTTAACCTAACCCTAACCCTAACCTGACCCTTACTCTAATAATGCCCATAGTTCTAAACCTGACCCTAGCAAGAAACCTAAACTTTACAATAGACCTAGCCATAAACCTAACCCTAAAACTATCCCTAACCATTCCCTAGACCTGACATTAGCCCTAGCTCTAATCCCAGCCCTAAACTTAATACAAAACTTAGCCAACATCTTAGCCATGAACCTCGACTTAATCATAACCCTATCCCTAATGATAAATTTATCCTTAACCCTAAATCTCACCGTAGTCGTAAAGCCAGCTATATTCCCATCCCTTACCCTAAACCTAACCCTAGGCCTAAACAATAAACTAACCCTAGTCCTAACCCTAGGCCTAAACCTAACACTAACCCTAGCCCTAACCCAAGCCCTAATTTAGCCCTATCCCTAACCCTAACCCTAGCACTAAGAATAACTCTAACTCTCACACTAGCTCTATACCTACTTCTAAACCTATCCCTTACCATCACCATACACCTATCCCTAAACCTAGCCCTACTCTAGAACTATACTTAGCCCTATCTCAAAAGTTAGATCTCAAACTGACTCTAAATTTAATTCCAACCCTAAGACTAAATCTAGCCATAACTCTACTCCTATCAGTAACCCTTAACCTAAGCCCAAATCTCACACTTACACTAGCCCTAACCCTAAGAAAAATCTTAAAACTTGCTCTAACCCTAAACCTAGCTCTAAAACAAAACCGAGTCATAGCCCTAACATTAACCCTTAATCGAAACCAAACCCTAACCCTACACCTAAGGTGAACCCTATCCCTAATTATAGTCTAACCCTACTGGAAAACTAACTCTGACCCTGACCCTGACCCTAACACTATCCCTGGCTCTAAACATCATCATCACCATAAACCTAACCTAAACACTAGACCTGGACCTAACACTAACCCTATAGCTAGCTGTAATCATAAACCTACTTCATACATTAGTGATAGCCTTAACCCTAGTCCTAATCTAACGCAAAACCTAGCCTTAATCCGAGTCTTAAACGTAGCTTTAACCCTAAACTTAAACCTAAACCTAACCCAAACACTAGCCCTAATCCTATACATAACCCTAGCCCTAACCTTAGGACTAACCCTATCCATTACCCTAACAATAAACCTAAGCCTTCTGATAACTCTAGGCCTAACCATAACCCTATACATTACACTAAACAAAACCTAAACCCTGAATCTAACCCTGTCATTACCCTAACACTAAATCTAACACTAATTTGAGCCCTGCACCTAAAAACTAACTTAACCCAAACCCTAATCCTGACCCTGATTCAACCTTAGATCTAAACCTGACCCTAACCAAAAATCTAACCATTACACTGGACCAAGTCATAAACCTAACACGAAATCTATCACTAACTGTAACCCTAGACTTGACATTAGCCATAGCTCTAATACTATCCCTAACCCTAAAACAAATTCTAGTTCTCATCGTAGCCCTAAACATAGCCTTAAGCATAACCCCAACCCTAATCCTTGTTCTAACCCAAATTCTAACCCTCGGACTTGCCCTAAACCTAGCTATAACCACATCCCTTGCCCTAAACTAAACCTTAACTCTAACCCTAACCCTAGTGGTAACCCTTGCCTTATCTTTAGCCCTAGCACTAACCCTAGCACTAACTCTAAATCTAACCCTAACTTGATGCCTAAGCCTAATCCTGAAACTAGCCCTAACATAACCCTAGCCATAATTTAGCCCTTTACCTAAGCCTAACCCTAACCCTAACTCTAGCCCTAAGACTAACTCTAGCTCTCACACTAGCCTTATCACTCGTTCTAACCCTATCCATTTTCATAACCCTAACCCTAGCCCTAACTCTAGTGCTAAGCCTTTCCCTATCCTTATCAACAGCATAACTTAGGCAGAATGTAACTCTAAATCTAGCCCTAAACCAAAGCCTAATCCTAACAATAAAACTAGCCCAAACTATAACACTAATGCTAAAATGAGCCCTAACGCTAGCCCTATCCCTAAAACAAAACCGAGCCATAGCTCTAACCCTAACCATTAACCAAAACCAAACCCTAACCTTACACATAGACATAACCCTAGACCTAATTCGAGTTGGAAGCCGAAGACTAAAACAAACCCTGAACCTGACACTGACCCTAACACTTCTAGCTCTAAAAATCACCCTAACTGTAAACCAAACCCTAACACTAAACCCAGCACTAAAACTTTAAAACTAGCCCTAAATATAAACCTAGTATTTGCATTAGCTGTAACCCTAACCCTAGCCCTAATATAACCCAAAACCTAGCCCTAATCCGAGCCCTAACACTCGCTTTAAATCTAACCTAACCCAAGCACTAGGCCTAATTATAACCATATCTCTAGCCTTAAACTGATCAAAAAATCTATCCATTACCATACCATAACCCTAAACATAATGATAACCCTAGGCATAAACCTAACCCTAACCCGAATCCTAAACATTCCATTACCCTAAACCTAACCTGAATCCTAAACCTAACCCTATCATTACCCTACCCCTAATTCTAAAACTAATTCAAGCCCAAACTTGAAACCTAAACCTATCCCAAACCCTAACCCACTCCTTGGACCTAAAAATACCCCTAGCTCTAAACTTGACCATAACCTAACACCTAACTCTTAGCCTAGACATAGCCATAAACCTAACCCTAAAACTATATTTAACCATAATTCTGGACCTGAAATTTGCCCTAGCCATAATCCTAGTTTTAACATTAAAAACACACCTAGCCCTCATCCTAGCCTTAAACTTAGCCTTAATCATAACCCTAACTCTATCCCTACACTAACCCTAATTCTAACCCTCACCCTACTTCTAAATCTAGCTATTATGTCATCCCTTACCCTAAATTTAAACCTACCCCTAACCCTAACCCTAGGCTTAAGCTAAACACAAAACTTAGCTCTAATCCTAGCCCTATATTAGCTCTATCTCTAATCCTATCCTAACCCTAGCCCTGAGACTAACTCTAACTCTTGTCCTAACCCTACCTCTATCACTAGTTCTATCCCTATCTGCAACCGTAAACTTAAAACTAGCCCTAACACTTGCCTTAATGTTAGTCCCAGGCCTAACCCTAACTCTAATTCTAACCTTAAACCTAAGCCTAGGCCTAACACTAACACTAGCCATAACCCTAATGATAATCACAAAATTAACCCTAACCCTAATCCTTGCAGTAAACCAAAACAGAGCAATAGCCCTAACCCTAAACCTTAACTTAAACCAAACACTAACAC
Organism: Callospermophilus lateralis; assembly: GCF_048772815.1. Classification (NCBI taxonomy): domain Eukaryota; kingdom Metazoa; phylum Chordata; class Mammalia; order Rodentia; family Sciuridae; genus Callospermophilus; species Callospermophilus lateralis. Next base: position 42,832,234 of record NC_135325.1, read on the forward strand.
TACACCTAGACCTAAACCTATCCTTAATTCGAGTCCTCAGCCTCACCTTAAAACTAATCCTTACCCTGACTCATATCCTTACACTCACCCTAGCTCTAAACACCTCCCTAAATTCAAACTGAACACTAACATTAAAAATAGCCCGAATTCGCGTCTTAACGCTAGTCCTAAAACTAACCCTTACCCTGACTCCTATTCTAACAAGAAGCGTAACTATAAATATCACCCTAACATTAAACCTAACCCTAGCACTCTAACTACCCCTACCCCTAACCCTAAAACTAACCCTAATGGTAACCCTAGTTCTTACATTAGCCGTTATCCTAATCCTAGCCCTAAAGCTAACACAAAAACTAGCCCTAAGCCGAGCCCTAAACCTAATTTTAACTCTAATTCTAACCCTAACCATAGCTCTAACCCTAGATCTAAATCAATCCCTTACCCTAAGCGAAACCCTAAACCAAAGAGTAAACATAGACCTATCCCTAGTCCTTAGACTAACTAAAACCCTAACATTATTAATAGTCCTAATCCTAGCCTTCATTTTAGCTCTAACACTATCCCAAAACCTAACCCTATCCCTGACCCTTATTCTTACCCTAACACTAAACCTAGGTCTAACCCTATCCCCTACCATAACCCCAAATTTACCATAATTCTATCCCTAGACCTAACTCTGAACCTAGCCTAGCCTTAGCCATAGCTCAGAACCTAACCCTTACGCTAAACATAACCCTAAACCTAATCCTAGTTCTAACCCTCACATTAACCCGAACACAAGACCTAATCCTAACCATAACCCTAGCCATAACGTTAACTCTAACTGGATCCATTACCCTAAACATAACCGTTACCATCATGCTAAACCTAGGCTTAACCCTAACCCTGTCACTTTCCCCAAACCTATCAATTACCCTAAACGTAATCCTATAATTATGCTAACCCTAACCCTAATGTTAATTCGAGCCCAAAACCTAATCTCAAACCTAAACCAAACCCTAACACTGACCATGACCATAATAATTCCCCTAACTCTAAACCTGACTCTTACCCAATCTAACCCTTACATTAGACCTAGCTATAAACCTAACCCTAAAGTTATTCCTAACCTTCCACCCTAGACCTGATATTAGCCCTAACCCTAACACAAACTCTAGCCCTTATACTAGCCCTAAATATAGCCTTAATTGTATACCTAACCCAAACCCTAGGCCTGAACCCAACATTAATCCTAGCCCTAAGCTTAGCCCTAATTTAGCCCTTTCCCTAACCCTAAACCTAACCCTAGGCCAAAAACTAACTCTAACTCTCACCCTAACCCTAACTCTAATTCTAACATTATCCCTTACTAGAACCCTAATCCTAGCCCTAAACCTTGGTCTAACTCTAGCCCTATTCGTAGCCCTGGCCATAACCCAAGATCTAACCCTAACTCTAAATCTAACCCTAACAATAAGTGAAAACCTATACCTAACACTACCCCTAATGCTAACACTAATCCTAAATCTAGCCCTAACACTAACCCTAGGTGTAAAAAAAAAAAAAAAAAAAAAAAGAACGAGGCATAGCCGTAACCCTAACCCTTAACCTAAACCAAACCCTAACCCTAAACTTAGCTCTAACCATATCCCTAATTCTAGTTCTAACCCTAACCCAAAAACTAACCCTGACCCTTACTCTTACCCTAACACTAAACCTGGCTGTAAACATCACCATCACCGTAAACCTCAACCTAACATTAGACCTAGCCCCCAACCCTAACCCTATAAATAGTGCTAAAAATAACCCAACTTGATACATTGGCCTTAGCCTTAACCTCCGCCCTAACCTAACCTAAAACCTAGCTTAAACTGAGTCCTAAAACTAGCTTTAACCCTGAACTTGAACATAACCCTAACCCAAAACTAGCCCTAATACTATACATAACCCTAGCCCTAACCTTAGGTTTAAAACTATCTATTACCCTAACGATAACCCTATCCCTTAAGCTAATCATAGGCCTAACCCTAACCCTATCCATTACACTAAACCAAACCTAAACCCTAAAACTAACCCTGTCATTACCATAAACTTAAACTCAAACCTAACCCAAACCCTAAAATTGACCCTGACACTAAAAATAACCCTACATATAAACCTGAATCTTACCCTAAACCTAATCCTTACACTGGACAAGCCATAAACCTAACACTAAATCTAGCCCTAACTATAACCCTAGACCTGACATTAGCCCTAACCCTAATACTATCCCTAAACCTAACACAAACCCTAAACCTCATCCTAGCTATAAACCTAGCCTTAATCATAACCCTAACCCTAACTAAGCCCTAACCCTAATACTAACACTTACCCTAACCCTAAACCTAGCCAAAACCATATTCCTTACCCTAAACGTAACCCTAACTCTAAGTCTAACCCTTTTTCTCACAATTGCTCTATTCTTAGTGCTAGCTTTAACACTAGATCGAAAACTAACTTTAAATCTAACCCTAACTCAATGCCTAAGCCTAAAACTAGCCCTAAACCTGATGCTAGTTTAAAAACAAGCTCTAACCCTAGCCCTAAGAATAACTCTAACACTCACATATGCCCTATTATTCATTCTTATCCTATCGCTTCACATAAACCTAACCCTATCCCATATCCTAGTCCTAACTCTTGCCCTATCCTTTGCCCAAGCACTAATCTTAGATAAAAACCTAACTCTAAATTTAATCCTAAACCAAAGCCTATGCCTGAATCTAAGACTAGCCCTAACCCTAAAACTAATCCTAAAATTTCACTAACCCTAACCCTAGCCCTAAAACCAAATGGAGCCAAAGCGCTAACCCTAACCTTAACCTAAACTAAGCCCTATCCCTACACCTAGCCATAACCCGAGCCCTAATTCAAATTTTAAGCCAAACCCTAAAACTAGCTCTGACCCTTACTCTGACCATAACACTAACCCGAGGTCTAAACATCACCCTAACCCTAATCCTAAACCTAACAGTAAACCTAGCCATAAAACACTAAAATTAGCCATAATCATAACACTAGTACTTACATTAGCCATAACCCTAACTGTATAACTAATTTAACCCAAAACCTAGTCCTAATCATAACCAGAACATTAGGCCTAAACTGATTTCTAACTCTATCCATTACCATAACCATAACCCTAACCCTAATGCTAATTCATTCCCTAACTTGAAATCTTAACCTACCCCAAATCCTACACCAGAACTTGACCGTAATAATACCCCTAGTTCTAAATCTGATGCTAACCCTAAACCTAAACCATACACTAGACGTACCCATTATCCTAATCTTAAAACTATTTTCAACCATAATTTTGGACCTGAAATTTGCCCTACCACTAATCCTATCCCTAACCCTAAAAAAAAACCCTAACCCTCATCCTAGCCCTAAACATAGCGTTAATCATAACCCTATCCCTAACTACAGGCCTATCTCTATTTATAACACTCACCCTGCCTCCAAACCTAGCTATAAAGCCATCCCTTACCCCAAACTTTGCCTTTACTCTAAACCTAAACTCTAAACTCTTATTCTAACCCCTAACCCTAACCCTAACCCTAGGCTTCAACTAAACACTAAACCTAGCACTATTCCTATCCCTAATTTAGCCCTATCTCTAACCCTAACCCTAACCCTAGCCCTAACACTAACTCTCTTTCTAGCCCTATCCCTAGTTCTAACCCTATCCCATTATCATAACCCTAAACCTAGCCATAACCCTTGCCCTATCCATAGTTCTAGCCCTAACCCTAGGTCTAACCCTAATTTCTAATTTAACCCTAACACTAAGCCTAAGCCTAACACTAACACTAACCCTAATCCTAACCCTAGGACTAAAAGAAAATGAAGCATAAGTCATAATTCTAAACCTTAACTTAAACCAAACCCTAGCACTACAACTAGAACTAACTCTAGCCCTAGTTTGAGTCCTAACCCTAACCTTAAAACCAACCCTGACTCAGACTAATATCCTAACACTCAACCTAGCTCTAAACACCGTCCTCACCTTAAACTGAACCCAAACAGTAACTCTATCCCTAGTTCGAGTTTATCTCTAACTTTAAAACTAAGCCTGATTCCTATCCTAACATGAACCCGAGCTATAAATATCACCCTTACCTTAAACCTAACCCTAACACTAAACCTAACACATACCCTAACACTAAAACTAACCCTAATGGTAAGCCTAGCTCTTACATTAGCCATTGCCTTTTCCCTAGCCCTAAACCTAACACAAAACCTAGGCATAATTTGAGCCCTAAACCTAGATTTATCCCTTACTTTAACCATAACCATAGCCCTAAACCTAGCTCTAAACCAATCCCTTACCCTAAGCAAAACCCTAAACCTAAGGGTAACACTAGAACTATCAATAATCCTTAGGCTAACGAAAACACTAACCTTATTAATAGTCCTTACCCTTGCCCTCATTCTAAAACTAACCCTATACAAAATCCTAACACTAACCCTGACCCTTTTACTGACACTTCCACTAATTCTAGGTCTAATCCTAACACTAACCCTAACCCAAAACCTACCAAAATCCTATCCCTAGACCTAATCCTGAAACTAACTCTCAGCCTAGCCCTAACCATAGCTCAGAACCTAACCCTTACATTAAACATAACCCTAACCTAAACCTAGTTCTAACTCTCACCCTAACCCTAATTCAATACCTAATCCCAACCATAACCCTAGCCCTAACCTTAAGTCTAACTGTATCATTACCCTAATGCTAACCCTAGGCCTAACCCTAAACATATCCCTATCTCCAAACATATAAATTACCCTAAACCTACCCTGAACCATGGACCTAATCCAATCATTACCTAATCCTAACTCTAATGTTAATTTGAGCCCAAAACCTAAACTCAGTCTTAAACCAAACCCTAACACTGACACTGACCCTAATAATTCCCCTAGCTCTAAATGTCACTCTTACCATATACCTAACACTTTCACTAGACGTATAAATAAAATTAACCCTAAAACTATCCCTAAGCATAATCCTAGACCTGATATTAGCCTTAGCCATAATAATAGCCCTAATCCTAAACAAACCCTAGCCCTTATCCTAGCCCTAAACATAGCCTTAATTATAACCCTAACCATAACCCTAGGCCTAACTCTAACAGTAACCCCAGCCCTCATCTTAGACCTAATTTAGTCCTATCCCTAATCTTAACCCTAACCTTACCTCAATGACTATCTCTAACTCTCACCTTAGTCCTAACCCTAGTTCTAAACCTATACTTTACTGGAACCCTAATCCTAGCCCAAACCATAAGTCTAACACTATCTCTATTTATAGCCCTAGCAGCAATCCTAGATCTAACCCTAACTCTAAATCTAACCATAACCCTTAGCCGAAACCTAAACCTAAACTTAGCCCTAACCCTAAGGCTAATCCTAAAACTAGAACTAAACCTAGCCCTAAAACAAAACCAATCCATAGACCTAAACCTAACCCGTAATATAAACTAAGGCCTAATCCTACACTTAGCCACAACTCTGGCCCTAATTCGAGTTTTAAGCCATACCCTAAAACTAACCCTGACCCTGACTATGACCTTCACACTAATCCTGTCTCTAAACAGCCACCTAACCCTATACATAAACCTAACAATAGACCTAGCCCTAACTCCAACCCTAAAATTAGCCCTAATTGCAATTCTGGTACTTACATTAGTTGTTACCCTAAACCTAGCCTTAACTTAACCTAAAATCTAGCCTTATTCCAAGCACTATCCCTAGATTTACACCTAACCCTAACCCTATCATTAGTGGTAACTGTAATCCTGGCCATAAACCTAGATTTTACCCTAACTCTAACTCTAAGCCTAACCCTATCAATAATCGTAACAAAAACCCAAGCTGTACCCCTATCTCTAACCCTATCTATTACCCTAAACATAACCCTAACACTAATGCTAAACCTGGGCCTAAACCTTACCGTATCCCTCATCCTAAACCTATCCATTACCCTAAACTTAACCTGAAATCTAAACCTAACACTGTCTTTACCCTAATCCAAACTATAATGCTAATTTGAGCCCTAATATTAAACTTTAACCTATCAAAAACACTAATCGTGACCATGAGCCTCATAGTACCCTTAGCTCTAAACCTGACCCTAACCCTAAACCTAACCCTTACACTAGATATAGCCATTAACCTAGCCATAAAATGAATTTTAACCATAACACTGGACCTGAAATATGCCCTAGCTCTAATCCTAGCCCTAAACCTAGGCTTATTCCTGACCCAAACCATAACCTTAGCCCTAACCCTAATTCTATTCCTCACCCTAGGCCTAAACCTACCCGTAACCTCAGCCTGTACCCCCAAACTGACCACAACCCTAAACCTAACCCTTACCCATGCCCTACAATTGACCTAACGCAAAGCCTACTGCTAATGCTAGCTTTCATTTAATCCTATCCTAACCCTAAACCTAGCCATAAATCTAACTCTAATGCTTGCCCTAGACCTAGCCTTAGTTCTATCCTTAGCCTTAATCCTAATTCTAGATCTAAGCCTAAATCTAAATCTAAACCTAACTCCAAATTTAACTGTAACAATAAGCCTAAACCAAACCTTTACACTACCCCTAACCATAATGCTAATCCTAAAACGTGCCCTATCCCTATCCCTAGCCATAAACCTAAACCAAGCCATAGCCCTAGTTCTAACTCTTAACCTAAATAAAACACTAACTCTACAACTAAACCTAAAACTAACTCTAAAACTAACCCTGATGCTGACACTGACCCTAAAACTAATCCTAGTTCTAAACATCACCCTAACAATAAATTAACACTAACACTATATCCAGCCTTAACCTGACCCTAAATCTAGCCTTAATCATAACCCTAGTTTGTACATTAGTCATTGTCCTAACCGTAGCCCTAACTCTTGTTGAAAGCCACAGCCGAAGGGGCCCCAGAAAACTTCCAGCTGCCAGCAAACTTCCAGCTGCTAGCAAACTTCCAGCTGCCAGCAAACTTCCAGCTGCCAGCTGATGATTGGCTCACAGCGGCCCCAGCAAACTTCTAGCTGTCAACTGATTGGCTCCTCTGCGGTGATGCTCATTGGGCTGTTTCCCCGCCCTTTCAGACCACGGAGCTGCACATTGGGGGACTTTTTTGGCTCCGCCCACGTGACCCAGTCAATCGGCCTCAAGAGCAGGAGGAGTGGGGGAGGTTGAGAGGCTTGTGGGAAGCCAGTGGTGGCAGTTGGGCTCTGAAGGTTTTCCTGAAGAGCTGTGTGGTTGGGCGTGTGTAGTTCTAAAAATAAAGTTTGTTTCTTTTGACAAGTGGCTCCTGAATTGTGCCCAGCCAGACTGCGGCTTTTGGTGGGCCGCATGGGAACAACTGAGGGTAAGTGATAAGGTAAACTGCTTGCCCCTGAGGGCGGGGCAAGAGGATGGGTAGACATTTTAAGATTCTTCTTTGGTTTTGTTTCGCTTTTGTTTTAAGTTGCCTGTCCCTAGAGATGAGTGAGATGGAAGAAAAACCGCTCACATTTGAGGAAAACCTATTTGCATCTGAGGAACAGATAGGGAGAAAGGACAGATGGACATTTCAGGAGGAGAGAAAGGCTATAATGATTTTGTGTTGTTCCATTTTTGTTTCATTCTGTCTCGGTTTTGTTCAGTGTTATCTTGTTGGGTTGTATTATAGTAGAAATATGGGATCAGAAATTAATAAAAAACAAATCGAAAGAGTGTTAAGTAAATTGTTAGAGGAAGGAGGCATCTCAGTAAATTCAAGAACAGTCAGGGCATACGTTGATATAATACAAAAATGTAGACCATGACTTTTTAAGGAGGAGTTGTTAAATATATCACAATGGAACCATCATGGTGAAGATTTAAAAAGAATAGAAAAGAAAAGTCCAGGGACTCTGTCAGTTGGCACATTGCCTTTGTGGACATTCATATCTTGTTTGCTTAGTCCAAAACCTTCAGTTCAGACAATTGTAGAGGAAGGAGAAGACATATTGATTCAATTAAAAGAGAAGGTCTCTTGAGCTAGTCAGAGGAAAAGATTCAAGTAAAAGAGAAGGTCTCTTGAATTAGTCAGACAGAGGAAGAAAGTTTAGAGCAGAAAAAGCCATCAGGGGAAAAGTTACAACAGGAGACTGCTACTAACACCTTTATATCACCAGAGTGTGAAAGTGTCCAACCAACAGCACCACCTCTACAGGAGACTGCTACTAACACCTTCCTATCACCAGAGGGCATAAGTGTCCAACCAACAGTGCCACCTCCATATGCTGGAAGGTTCCCAACCCCCGCAGTTGATAGTTGGGATCCTGAGATAGGATCTCAAATATTAACATGCCCTGTATTTGAGCAGGCAGGAGGGCAGCGAATTCACCATGCTTTAAATTTCAAAAAAGTGAAGCAGCTAAAAGAGGCTATAAGAACCTATGGTCCTCAAGCATCCTTCACTGTAAGCATGGTCAAATCCATTACCAACTTGAACATGATGCCAGCAGATTTGGCAAATATGTGTAAAGCTGTGCTAAATGGAGGACAATACCTGTTATGGAAGGTTGCCAATGAGGAATTTTGCAAGGAATCTGCTAGGCAAAATGGAGCAGCTGGTTATCCTCAGAGAAATCTAGATATGTTCTTAGGAAAGGGACCTTATGCGGATCAGCAGCAACAAATTGCATATGATCCTGGCATATACATACAAATTGCTGTTGATGCGGTTAGGGCATGGAAGACTTTACAAGGACATGGAGGTTTACAAGGTCAATTATCTAAGGTAATACAAGGAGCTAATGAACCTCATGCTGAATTTGTAGATAGGCTTATTCAAACAGCTACCAGGGTTTTTGGGAATACAGAACAAGCAATGACATTAATCAAACAACTGGCTTATGAGCAAGCGAATCATTGGTGCAGAGAAGTCATTAGACCATGGAAACATGAAGATTTAAACACATATATTAAATTATGTAGAGACATTAATGAACAAGGGCAAATCATGGCAGCTGCAGTACAACAGGTTTTAGATGCCAGAGACATTAATGAACAAGGGCAAATCGTGGCTGCTGCAATAAAACAGGCTTTAGATGCTAGGGCAAGAACATGCTACAATTGTGAACAAACAGAACATTTTAAAAGGAATTGCCCAATAGGAGGAGGGTTTAACAAAACTAGGTATCAAAGAGTAGAATACCAGGTATTTGCCCACGATGCCGTAGAGGGAGATATTGGGCTAATGAATGCCATTCTCAAACCACCATAGAGGGTACTCCATTATCAAAAAATGAACAAGGACCAGGTGTTTATCTACGATATCGTGGAGAAAGGCATCGTGCTCCATTGCCAAAAAATAAACAGGGGGGCCCAATGCTCCGGGGCCAAAGACCACAAATATACGGAGCACTGGAAGAATACAGCAATCCCATCAGGGTAGTGCCCAGGACACATTGTCTATCAGATCCCTCATCAGACAAACCACAGGTAGTGCAGGTTTGGACATCTGCACCTCCACCAGAACAGTACTAACTCCAGAGATGGGAATTCAAATCATTCCCACAGGGGTAAAAGGACCTCTTCCCAAAGGAACAGTAATCTTATTATTGGGACACAGTTATTCTACTCTAAAAGGACTTATGATAAGTCCTGGGGTAATTGATCCTGATTATGAAGGTGAAATAAAAATTATAGCCAGTTCTCCAAAGGGTATATCAGTAATTTCACCAGGAGATAGAATAGCACAGTTACTAATAATACCAAGCCTACATGATAAATTTTCCAGTCATACTGTAGAAAGAGGTTCCAAAGGATTAGGCTCCACAGGTGCAGATTGGGCTATGCTTTCTTTAAATTTAGATTCTAGCCCCATGCTAAAACTAAATATTCACGAACATAAATTTAATGGGCTACTGGATACAGGTGCAGACCTTAGCATCATCTCTCATCAAGAATGGCCAAAACATTGGCCATTACAACAAGCCCCTCAAATGCTTCGAGGCCTAGGAGTGGTGACTAATCCCCATAGAAGTGCAATGATATTAGATTGGAAGGATCCTGAAGGATGTGTAGGAACTATACAGCCATATGTATTGGATCATCTCCCTGTAAATTTATGAAAACTAGATGTCCTAGATCAATTAGGTTTGACATTAACAAATAACACCAATCAAAATGCACCCACTATCATGGCTAGACTAGGTTTTAGGAAAGGAAAAAGATTAGAAAAACCAGAACAAGGTATAGCAGCACCAATACAAATAGATCAAGAAACAGACAGACATGGGTTGGATTTTCAGAAAGGGCCACTGAGACAATAAAAAATACTTGGAAATCAGAAAGACCAGTATAGGTTCCTCAGTGGCCCCTGACTAGTTCACGTTTTGCATTTACTATCCCTGCACTGAATCATGAAGGTCCTTATCAGAGATATAAATGGAAAGTACTCCTCAAGGGATGGCTAACAGCCCAACTATGTGTCAAATTTATGTTAACAAATTAATCCAGCCACTTAGAAATCAAAATCCTGAATATTTCACTATATGGATGATGTATTATTAGCACACAAAGATAAAATCACATTGCTAGAATGTTATGCCACATGTAAAAACTTATTAAAAAATTATAATCTAGAGGTACCAATAGATAAAGTATAATTAAATTTTCCAATTAATTATTTAGGAGTTCTATTATCCTCAACCATGATCCATCCACCAAAAATTCAAATACGAGTAGATCAACTCAAATCACTTAACGACTTTCAAAAGTTATTAGGAGACATAAATTGGATAAGGCCTTATCTAGGTATACCAACAGAAGAGTTAGGGCCTTTATTTGATATCCTAAAAGGTCCATAAGATCCAAATTCACCCCGAATGTTAACACCTGAAAGAAATGCATTAAAATCATTGAAAAATATATGGAAATATGCATTTGGATAGAATTGATGTAAGTTTGCCTTTATTATTTATTGTATTACCAACAAAAATATTCCTACAGGAGTATTTTGGCAAGAAGGTCCATTTTATTATGGCTACATGTATCTTATTCTCCTAACACTATTCTTACTAGGTATCCTGAGGCTGTAGGACAATTAATACTCAAAGGTTAAAAGCAGCAAAGGGAGTGTTTGGAATTTCCCCCAATAAAATTATTACTCCATATACTATGAATCAAATTGATGAGTTAGCTAATGAGTTTAATACTTGGGCAATAATCATGTGCAAATCTAATGTTGCATTGGATAACCACTTACCATCTAATCCTTTATTGTCTTTTTGGTCATTGCATCCTGTAATTTTTCCAAAAATGACAAGAAAAACATCTATCATGAATGCTCCAAATATATTCACTGATGGGTCAAATAATGGTACATCAGCAATAGTTACACCTGATCAAAATTTTACATTTTTAGTACCCAAACAATGAGCTCAAAAGGTAGAGCTTAATGCAGTGTTACAATCTTTTGTGATGTTTAAAGATTCTGTAATTAATTCATTTTCCGATAGTCAGTATATAGTTAATGCTATAGTATCCCTTGAAGATGCTGGTAGGATTTCCACTTCCTCTACTGTTTTCTCTTTGCTTTCCACTATACAAGTCTAATCTGGGACAGAAAAGATCACATTCTTTATAGTACATATCAGGGCACATACAGGATTGCCTGGATACCTTAGTTTGGGCAATGATTTAGCAGAGAAAACTACACATGACATACATATTTTCTCTACACTAGAAGAAGCTACAAATTTTCATAAAAAGTTTCATGTCAATGATAATTCTTTACAAAAGCATTTTAAAATAACTAAGGAAATAGCTAGACAAATAATAAAACAATGTCAAAATTGTGTGACCTTTTCACAAGTTAATCTTGGATTCAATGCTACAAGACTGATACCTAACCATATTTGGCAGATGGATGTCACACGGTTGCCAGAATTTGGAAAATTAAAATATTTGCATGTTACAGTTGATACTACTTCTGGATTTTTGATGGGCTCCCTTAATGCCGGAAAAAAAAAAAAAAAAAAAAAAAACTAAAGATATTATAGCTCATTGCTTACAAAATTTTGCCACTGTGGGCGTTCCAAAACAATTAAAAACAGATAATGCCCCTGGTTATACTTCTACCTCTTTTAAACAATTTTGCTCATCATTTGGCATTACTCATATAACAGGAATCCCATACAATCCACAGGGACAAGGCATAGTTGAAAGAGCTCATCAAACTATTAAAATGTACTTATTAAAGCAAAAAAGGAATTGGGAAGGGGTATATATTCCCCAAAGATAAACTTAAAATAACCCTTTTTACTCTAAACTTTTTAAATTTGGATTCATCAGGGCTTAGTGCTGTGAAACGGCATATGTGTCCAAAAAATGTACATAAGCCCAAAGTACTTTGGAAGGATATTCTAACAGGACAATGGAAAGGTCCTGACCCAGTGATTTTCTGGAGTCAGGGGTCTGTTTGTGTGTTTCCACAGGGAGAACAGCAGCCGATTTGGAATCCAGAGAGATTAACTAAGGTCCTGATCCAGTGATTGTCTGGAGTTGGGGGTCTGTTTGTGTATTTCTACAGGGAGAACATCAGCCGATTTGGATTCCAGAGAGATTAACTAAAGTGATTTCTACAGATCAAAAAGAAGATGATTTGGCTCAAATACATAACAGTTGGTATCCAAAAGTCCAGTTTGGCTATCCTTACATCTGCGACAGAACCAGGATGCTTTTTTCAATATCTATTTTATTATTACCCTTTCCCACATCATGAAGTTCTATTTTGTTTTTTTAGCTCATAGAGACCTAGGTTAATGTTTTGCTGATCAGTTCTACTTTTTGACTATAGAGTTTTTAAACATTGCAATGGAGATTTCACCTGTAAAAAGTTATAAGGCCTTTACTATTATGTTATGTTTTGTACATATTATATTATGTGTGCACACTTGTGTTTTATGTTGTATGTTTGTATGTACATATGTCCATACATCATATATGATGTGCGCTCATAAAATAATGGATCCAAATGTTTTTTTTTTTTTTTTGCTTGTTTTGTTTTTTTTTTTTATTCACGTGATTTAAATGGTTAAATTCAAATTGGGTAAACAGCTGTTGAGGATTGTTTTAATATGTGAACCAAAATGGAGGTTAACAGATCTGTTTGTTTACTTTCAGCTTTCCTTTTCATTATATTTAATAATTCTGTTCAAGATAATGTAAATTGTTAAGAAAATTGTTTTCTTTTAGTGCCTTCTGGAATGTTACATAATTTTTTTTTTAGCCATTATTGCCAGAATTCCTATCTTCATCCCAGTGCTGGTGAAGACAAAGATAAAACCAATCTACAGCTTCTGCAATAGCCATCACTGAACTGCTTGCAGAACTTGCCTGGACTATGTATCATTTGTATGCATTGTGAAGTCACTTGTATGCATTGTGAACTATTTCTTGGTGCAGCAACTTGTGGTAGTGTTGCGGTATTTTTGCTGATGGTGTCATCGGTGGTACAATTTTTCCAAAAGGAGCCGTCAATTGGCTTGGTGTATCTTTCTCCCTTCTGCTTGTCATGGTCATTCAACTAAAATTTGGGGCCCAACAGAGGTGAGGAATAGAACCTTTCCCACCGCTGGTACAAAGACCTATCCACAGGTGTGACTCTATGCTGTACCGGTAGTCAATGACGGGTAAGATCCGATTGCAATGGTACCAACCTAAGACAGGAGGCTGACACCTTGAGGTCAGCTCATCCGATGAATGGTAAGGACCATATGTACTATTGGACAACCTAAGGCAGGCACGGTACCTTAGCCACACGCTTGTTGTTTAAACAGAGAGGGGGAGATGTTGAGAGCCACAGCCGAAGGGGCCCCAGCAAACTTCCAGCTGCCAACAAACTTCCAGCTGCCTGCTGATGATTAGCTCAAAGCGGCCCCAGCAAACTTCTAGCTGCCAACTGATTGGCTCCTCTGCGGTGATGCTCATAGCGCTGTTTCCCCACCCTTTAAGACCAGGGAGCTGCTCATTGTGGGGCTTTCTTTGGCTCTGCCCATGCAAGCTAGCCAATCGGCCTCAAGAGCAGGAGGAGTGGGGGAGGTTGAGAGGCTTGTGGGAAGCCAGTGGTGGCAGTTGGGCTCTGAAGGTTTTCCTGAATTGCTGCGTGGTTTGGCATGTGTGGTTCTAAAAATAAAGTTAGTTTCTTTTGACAAGTGGTTCCTGAATTGTGCCCAACCAGACTGCAGCAAACCCTAAAACAAATTCTACCCGTAATCCGAGCCCTAACCCTAGCTGTAATCTTAATATTAGGCCTAACTTTAACCCTAACAATATCACAAACCCTAACTCTAACTCTATTCCTTACACTAAGCCAAACCCTGACCCTAATGCTAATCTTAGTCCTAATCCTAATCTTAGCCTAACTTAAACTTGAACCATAATACTAGTTTTAACTCTAAACTTCATTCTCCCTCTAAACCTAACCGTGACCATCATCTGACCCTAACCGTAACCCTAGTCTAAACCTGACCCTAACCCTAAATGAAACTCTAACACTAGCCCTACTGGTAACTCTATACCTATACCTAAGCCTAACACTAGACCTAGACCCAAAGCTAATCCTAAATATAGCTATAACTCTAGCCCTAGACCTAAACCAAAATCTAGCACTAGCCCTAACAATAAACCTTAATCTAAACTGAACACTTATCCTATCTCTAGACCTAAACCTAGTCCTAACTCTGGATCTAACCCTAACACTACACCTATCTGAAAAATTGGCCCTGATTCTAACACTGAAGCTAGCTTTAAACCTGACACTAACCCAAAACCTGGACCTAAAACTAGACCTGGCCATAACCCTAACCCTAAAACTAGCCCTAAACAACCTTAGTTCTTACATTCCTTATAGTTCTAACCCTAGCCCTAAAGCTAACACTAAACCTAGGCCTAATCCTAGGCCTAAACTTAGCTCTAAGCATAATGCTCAGCCTAACTCCAGCCCTAAACCTAACCCTAACCTAAGCCTCGCCTTAGACCTAACCCTAGCTCAAAGCCTAACCTTTAAACTAAACATAACCCAAGCTCTATTTTAAAGACTAACTGTAATGCTAGCCCAAATCCTAACATTAAACCTAGCCTGAACTTTAGCTCTAACCATATCCATTACCCTAACCCTAACCCCTATCACTAACACTAAACCTAATTCAAACCATAAATGTAAACCTAGACCTAATCCTAAACCTAACCCTTTCCCTAGCCTGAACCATAGCTCAAACACTAACTCTTACCCTAACCTAACCATAACCCTAGCCCTAAACCTAACACTTACACTAACCCTAAAACTTGCCCCAAAGCACACCCTAGCCCTATCCCTAAAACTAGCCCTAATCCTAGACTTAATCCAAATATAACCTAGCCCTAACCCTAGATCTAAACATATCCATTACACTAAAGATAACCCTAACTCTAATGCTAAAACAAACCCAATTGCTAAATCTAACCCATCCATTACCCTAAACCTTAACTGAATCCTAAACTAAACCCTATCCATTACGCTACCCCTAAAACTAACCTAATGCTAATTTGAGCCCTAATCTTAAACGTTTAGCTAAACCAAATACTAACCCTGACCCTCACCCTAATGATAACCCTAGCCCTAAAGCTGAACTTTAAACTAAACCTAACCCTTATACTAGACCTAGCAATAACCTAACCCTAAAACTATCCTTAACATTAACCCTAGACCTGATATTAGCCCTATACTAGTCCTATCCATAACCCTAACAGAAACCCTAGCTCTTAACCTAGCCCAAAACCTAGCCTTAATCCTAATCTAAACCATAACCCTAGGCCTAATACTAATTCTAACCCTCACCCTAACCCTAAGCTAGCTACATCCCCACTCATTCCCCTAAACTTAATCTTAACACCAATGCTAACCCTAACTCTAGCCTAACCCCTTGGTCTTACCCTAACACTAACCCTAGCTTTAATTCTAGCCCTAATCCTAGCCCTAATAGAGCCCTAATCCTAACACTAACAATAGTCCTAATCATAGCCCTAATTTAGCCCTAATTATAACCCTAACCCTAGCCCTAATCCTAGCCCTAATTTATCCCTAACCCTAACCCTAACCCAAAGATCACTACTAGGACTAACTCTAATTCCCACCCTATCCATATCCCTAGTTCTAACAACATTCATTACCATAACCCTAACCCTCACCCTAACCCTAGCCCTAGCCCTAGCCCTAACCCTAGATCTAACCCTAACTCTAAATATAACCCTAACCCTAAGCCTATACCTCAACCTAACACTAGCCCTAAACCTGATGCTAATCCACAATCTAGCCGTAACCATAGCCCTAGCCCTAAAAAAGCTAACCTGTGTCCCTAACCATAAATCTAAACCAAACCCTAACCATAACCTAGTAATAATGTTAGCCCTAATTCGAGTTCTAAATTTAACCCTAAAACTATCCCTGACTCTGACATTGACCCTAACAATAAACCTTGCTCTAAACATCACCCTAACCCTAAACCTAACTGGAACACTAACCTAGACCTTACCCTGACCCTAAAACTAGCACTAATTGCAAAACTAGTTCTTTCATTAGCCATAGCCCTAACCCTAGCCCTAACCAAACTCCAAACAAAGCCCTAATCTAAGCTTAACCCTAGCTTTAACCCTAACTTAACCCTAACACTAACCCAGAACCAAGCCCTAAACCTTACCCTAACACTAGCCAGAGTTCTAACCATAACAATTCCCCCATCACTAGCTCTAAATCTATGCATTATTCTAACCATAACCATAACTCTAATGTTAACCCTAGGCCTAACCCTAAACTTATCCATAATCCTAACCTATTTCAGTATCCTAAAACTAACCTGAACCCTCAACCTAACCCTATCATTACCCTAACCCTAACCATAATGCTAATTCAAGCCCTAACCCTAAACTTTATCCTAACCCAAACCCTAACTCTGACCCTTCCCGTGATAATATACCTAGTTCTAACCCTGACCCTACCCCTAAACCTAACCTTTATACTAGTCGTAGCCATAACCTAACCCTGAAAGTATCCCTAACCATATCCCTAGACCTGACATTTGCCCTAGCTGTAATTGTAGCCCTAAACTTAACAGAAACCAAACCCATAACCCTAACAGTAACCCTAGCCCTACTCCTATCCATAAGCCTAGCCCTAAATTTAGCTCTAACCCTATCAATTACCCTAAAAATAACCCTAATTATAATGCTAACCCTAGGCCTAAATCTAACCCTATCCCTATCCATAACCCTATCCATTATGCTAAATCTAATCTGAACCCTTAACCAAACACTATCATTACCCTAACCCAATCCCTAACACTAATTCAAGCCCTAACCTTAAACCCTATCATAAACAAAACCCTAAACATGATCCTGACCCTAATAATACCCCTAGCTCTAAACTTGACCCTTACCCTAAGCCTAACACTTACACTAAACATAGCCATAAACTTTACACTAAAACTATCCCTAATGTAACCCTAGATCTGACCTTCACCCTAACACTAATCCTAGACAAAACCCTAACACAAACCTTAGCCCTCATCATAGACCTAAACCTAGCCTTAATCAAAACTCTAATGAAACCCTAGGCCTAACCCTAATTCTAAACTTCACCTTAGCCCTATCCCTAGCTCTAACCACATCGCTTACAATAAACTTAACCTTATGCATAAAACTAACCCTAGGCCTAAACATAATTATAAACCTAGCTGTATTACTAGCCCTAATTAAGCCCTATAGGTAACCAAACTCTAAGCTTAGCCATAAGACTAACTCTGACTCTAACCCTAGCCCTATTCCTAGTTCTAACCCTATCCTTTACCATAACCCTAATCCTAGCCATAAACCAACACCTAACAGTAGCCCTATTCCTAGTCCTAGACTTAACCCTAGATTTAATCCTAAATGAAAATCTAACTTTAACACTAAGTCTAAACCTAAACCGAACACTAGCCTTAAGCCTAATGCTAGGCCTAAAACTAGCCCTAACCATAGCCCTAGCCCTAAAACAAAACCAAGCCCTAGCCCTAACTTTAAAACTTAACCTAAACCAAAACCGAACCCTACACCTAGACCTAACCATAGCCCTAATTCGAGTTCAAACCCTAACCGTAAATCTACTCTGACCTTGAATTTTACCCTAACACTAACCCTAGCTCTAAAATTATACCTAACCCTACCACTAGACCTAATCCTAACCCTAATACTATAACTAGCCCAAATCATAATCTTAGTCCATACATTGGCCATAACTCTAAAACTAGTCCTAACTCTAACCAAAACCTAGCCTTAATGCAAGACCTAATCCTAGGTTTAACCCTAAACCTAACACTAGCCCTAACCCTAACCCTAAACATAGCCCTAATTCTAGCTATAAATCTATCGCTTACCTTAAGTTAACCCTAAACCTAATATGAACCCTAGGCTTAACCCTAATCCTTAGCCTAACCCAAATCATCACCCTATTACTAGTCCTAACCCTAGGCCTCATTCTAGCTTTAACCATAATCCAAACCCTAACCCTAACCCTGACACTTATTCTGACCCTAATGGTAACCGTATGTCTAAACCTGACCCTAACTATAAACCGAACCCTAACACTAGGACTAGTAATAAGCCAATACCTAAAACCAACCCTATCACTAGCCCTAGACCTAAACCTAATTCTAAATCTAGCCATATCTTTAGGCCTAGACCTAAAAAAAATACTAGCCCTAGCACTAATGATAAATATAAACCTAACACAAACACTAACTCTACCCCTAGACCTAACTCTAGTGATAATTGTGGGTTTAACCCTAAACCTAACTATAACCTGAACACTGACCCTGACCCTAACACTGACCCTGACCCTAACACTAACCCTACCTCTAAATATTACACTAATGGTAACCCAAACCCTAACACTTGACCTAGCCATAATACTTACCCAAAAAGTAGCCCTAATCAAAACCCTGGTTTATACATTAGTTTGAAGGCCTAACACTAGCCCCAACCTAAACCAAAACCAAGCCCTAATCTGAGTGCTAACCCTAGTTTTAACCCTAACCCTAAAAATTGCCCTAACCCATACCCTAACCCTAGTTCTAACCCTAGTTCTTACCCTAGCTCTTAACTTATCCATTACCTTAAGCTAAACTTTAAACCTAATGCTAACCCTAGTACTAACCCTAAGCCATATTCAAACCCAAATCCTAACCCTATTACTAGTCCTAACCCTAAACTTCGTTCTAGCTCTACACCTAACCCAAACCCAAACGCTAACCCTGACACTTATTTTGACCCTAACACAAACCATAGGTCTAAACCAGACCCTAACGCGAACCCGAACCATAAAATTAGACCTACCAGTAATCCTATAATAAACCTAAACCTAACAGTAGCCCTAGACTTAAACCTAATCCTAATCTAGCAATATCTCTAGCCCTAGACCTGAACAACAACCTAGCCCTAGACCTAACAATAACCTTTAACCTAACAAAAAAAAAAAAAACACTAACCCTACCCCTAGACCTAACCCTAGTCCTAATTCTGGCACTAACACCAACACTAACTCTAACCTGAACACTGTCCTGACCCTAACAAAATCCTATCTCCAAAGCTCACCCTAAACCAAAACCTAATTCTGACACTACACCTAGACATAACCCTAACTCTAAAATGAGCCCTAATCATAACCCTAGCTCTTAGAAAACACATGGTCCTAACCCTAGGCCTAAACTAACAAAAACCAAGCCCTAATTCTAGGCCTGAACATAGCCCAAAGAGTAACCTTAAACCTAACACTAGCCCTAACCCTAACCCTAAACCTCACTTTAGACCTAAACCTTTCTCAAAGCCTAACCTTTACCCTTATCATAACCCTAGCCTTATCCCAAACCCTAACCTAACACTAGCCATAATCAGAAACTTAACCATAGCCCTAAAGATAGCTCTAATTATATCCACTACCTTAATCCTAGCCCTAAACCAAACCATAATCATTGCCCTAAACCTAGCTGTAATTCTATCCATTACCCTTACCATAATCCTAACGCTAATGCTAACCCTAAGCTTAACCCTAACCCTATCGCAATCCCTAAACCTATCAATTGCCCTAAAACTAACCTGATCACTAATTCTAAGTGTATTCATTACCCTAACCCTAACTCTAACCCTAATACTAATTTGAGCCCTAAACCTAAAGCTTAACCTAAACCAAACCTTAAGCCAAACACCGACCCTAATGATACACATAGCTGTAAACTTGACCCTTACCCTAAATCTAACCCTTACACTAGACCTAACCATAAGCATAACCTGAAACCTATTCCTACCTATAACCCTAGACCTGACAATAGTCCTAGCCCTAATCCTAGCCCTACCCCTAACACGAACACTAGCTCTCATTCTAGCCCAAAACCTAGCCTTAATCATAACCCTAACGCTAATTGTAACCTTTCCCTAGCTCTAAACCTAGTTATAACCCCACTTCTTACCCTAAACCTAACCCAAACCCTAACCCTAACACTAATCTTACCCTTAACATTATCTGTAGAACTAACCCTAACACTAACCCTAGCCCTAATTCTAAACCTAACCCTAACCCTAGCTTTAAGACTAACTATAACTCTCGTCTTAGCCCTAGCCCTAATTCTAACCCTGTCACTCACCATAACCTTTTTTCTAGCCATAGCTTAGAATAACCCTAGCCCTAACATTACACCTGGCCCTAATCCTAGATCTAAACCTAACTCTAAATCTAACCCTAATTCTTCACTTAAACCTAACCCTAACACTAGCCCTAACCCTAACGCTAATCCAAAATCTAGCCCTAATTATAGTCTTAGCCCTAAAACAAAACTGAGCCATAACACTAACCCTAAACTTTTACCTATATCAAACCCTAACTTTACATCTAGCCCTAAGCCTAGCCCTAATTTGAGTCCTAATCTTAACCCTAAAAGTACCCCTGATCCTGTCTCTGACATTAACACTAACCCTACCTCTAAACATCACCCTAAACCTAAACCTTACCCTAACATTAGACGTGGTCCTAACCCTAATTTTAAAACTAGCTTTAATTATTACCCTAGATCATATATTAGCTTTAACCTTAAACCTAATGCTAACCAAAACCTAGCCCAAATCTGAAACCTAACTGTAACACTAACACTAACCCTAACACTAACACTAGCCCTAACCCTAATCCGAAACCTAGCTCTAACCCTAGCTCTAACCTTATTTTTAACCCAGAAAAACCCCAACCCTAATGCTAAACCTAGTCCTAAAACTAATTCTTTGTCTAACCCAAACACTAAACATATTACTAGACCTAACCCTAGCCCTCATTCTTGTTTTAACCAAAACCCAAATCCTAACCCTGACCTTGAACCTTATTCTGACCCTGAAACTAAAACATATCCTAACACTAGCCCTACCAATAACCATTTATCTAAACCTAACCCTAACACTAGCCCTAGATTAAACCTAATCCTAAATTAAGCCACGTTTTTAACCAAGACCTAAACAAAAAACTAGTGCTAGCTTTAATGATAACCCTTAACCTAACCCAAACACTAAGCTTAACTCTAGACCTAACCAATCCTAATTCTGGCTCTCACTCTCACCCTAACCCAAATCCAAAAACAGACCCTGACACTAAACTAAACCTAGCTATAAAACTGACTCTAACCAAAACAAAATCCTAACACTACAACTAGCCATAACTGAAAACATAATCCTTACATTACCATAGCACTAAAACTAGCTCTAAAAATAATACAAAACCTAGCCCTAATCCTAGGCCTAAATCTAGCCCAAAGCGTAATCCTAACCCTAACCTAACCTTATCCCTTACCCTAAGCCTAACCCTCATGCTAACCCTAAATCTCACATTAGACCTAACACTAGATAAAACATAAAACCGAAGCCTAAACATAACCCTAACCATATCCCTAAACCTAATCCTAATCCTAATATTAACTCTAGCCCTAATACTATCTTTAAAATTATCTATTACCCTAAAGTGAACCTTAATGATAACTCTAGTCTAAACCTAAGTGTAAACCTAATCCTAGACCTAACCCTAAACCTAACCCTCATTGTAGCCTTAACCCTAGATAAAACCCTAACCCTTACTCTAACACTAACCTTAGCCCTTACCTTAACACTAACCCTAAACCTAAAACTACCCTTAACCCTAACTCATAATCTAACCCTATCCATTAACGTAACTCTAAAGATAACCTTAGCCTTAAACCTAACACTAACCCTAAACTTAACCATAAATCTAACCCTAAACATAATCCTTAACCTAACCCTCACCCTAGCACTAACCCAAGCTCAAAACCTATCCTGTACAGTAAACCTAACCCAAACCCTAACACTAGACCTAGCCTGACCCTAACCTTAAATCTAGCCCTAATCCTATCCAAAATCCTAGCCCTAACCCTTGCTCTAATGGTATTCATTACCCTAAGAATAACGCTAATCCAAATACTAAGCCTAGGAATAACCCTAACGCTATCACTCACCCTAACCCTACAAATTACCCTAATCTTAAGCTGAATCCTAAACCTAAAGCTATCCATAAACCTAACCCTAATTCTAACCCTAACACTAATTTGAGCCTTAACACTAATAATTTGCCTAACACAAACCCTAAACCTGAACCTGACCTTAAAAATACACCTTAGTCTTAACCCGGGCCTTACTCTAAACCTAACATTAGACCTAGGCATAAACCTAACCCTATAACTGTCCCTAGCTGTAACCCTAAACCTGACATTATCCCTATCCCTAAAACTTGCCCTAACCCTAACACAAAACCTAGCCTTCATTCTAACACAAAATCTAGCCTTAATTCTAACACAAACCTAACCCTAGACCTAAACCTAACTCTAATCATCGCCCCAGCCCTAAACCTAGATATAAACCCATCCCTTCCCCTAAACCTAACCCTAAACCTAATCCTAAACATAGCCCTAAGCCTAGGCCTAACCATAACACCAATCCTAGACATATTCCTAGCCCTAATTTAGCCCTAAACTTAACCCTCACCCTAGCCTTAAGACTAACTCTGACTATCACCCTAGCTCTATTCCTAGTTCTAACACTATCCCTTACTGTAACCCAAACACTAGACATAACCTTAGCCCTAACCCTAGAATTAAGCATAACTGTTAATGTACCCCTAAGACTAAATTCACCCTATCACTAGCAATAAAACTGTCATTAATTGTAAAACTACCCTTAACTTTATCCTTAGCCCTAAAACATAACGAGCCATAGCACTAACTCTAACCATTAACCTAAATCAAATCAGAACCCTACATCTAGCCCTAAGCCTAAACCTAATTCGAGTCCTATCCTCAACCCTAATACTAACCCTGACCCTGACTCTGAACCTAACACTAACCCTAGCTCAAAACATCACTCTGAACTTAAACCTAACCATAAAACTAGACTTAGCCTTAACTGTAACACTAAATTAGCCCTAATCATAACCCTACTTCTTACAATAGCTGTATCCCTAAAACTAGCCCTAATGTTACCCAAAATCTACTGTAATGTGAGCCCCAACCATAGCTTTAACCCTAACTCTAAACCTAAACCATGTCCTAACCCTTACCCTAAACCTAACCCTAACTTTAATCCTTGCACTAACCCTAAACCTTACACTAAATCTAACAATAACACTAACCATAACCCTAGCCCTAACACTAGCTCTAACCCTATCCATTACCCAAACCCTAACCCTAACCCTAATTTTAACCCTAAAGCTAACACTCGGCCTAACCCTAACACATTCGCTAACTCTAACCTATCATTCCCCAAAAGATAACCATAACGCTAAACCTAACCAAACACTAAACCTAGACATAACACTAACCTAAAAATAGCCCTAATTATAACCCTAGTTCTTACATTAGCCATAACCCTAAAGCTAACACAAAATGTAGCCTAGCCCTAATCCAAGTTCTAAACCTAGATTTAAGCCTAAACCCAAACCTAACTCAAGCCCTAACCCTAACCCTAAACCTAGCCCTAACACTAGGGCTAACCCTATTTCTTACCCTAAGCAAAACTCTTAACACTAAAGCTACCCTAGTCCTAAACCTAATTCTTAGCCTAACCCAAAATCTAACTCTATTACTCATCCTAACCCTAAGCCTCAATCTAGCTCTATCAGTATTCCAAACCCTAACTAAACATAAACCTAAAACTAGCCCTAACCTACCCATAACCCTATATCTAAACCTAATCCTAACTCTTATTCTGACCCTAACCCTAACCATGGGTCTAATCCTGACCCTAACCCTAAACGACCGTTAACATTGGCACTAACTGTAACCCTATACCTAAACCTTACCCTAACCCTGGACCTAGACCTACACTTAATCATTTATCTAGTGATAACTCTAGGCCTAGCCCTAAACAAAAACTTATTCTCAGCCCGAATAGTAACCCTTAACCTAACCCAAACACTAACCCTACCCAGAGACCAAACCCTAGTCCTAATGCTGGCCCTAACAATAAACCTAACCCTAAACCGAGCACTGACCCTTACCCTAACAAAAACCTAGCTCTAAACCTTATCCTAACAAAAAACATAACCCTAATACTAGACCTAGCCATATCACTAACCCTGAAACTAGCCATCACCATAAGCCAAAACCTACCTCTAACTCTATCCATTACCCTAACCATGACCCTAAACCTAATGCTAAACCTAGTCCTAACCCTCACACTGACTTTAACCATAATCCTCGTCCTAGTCCAAACTCTAGCTCAATCCCTAACCCTTAAATTTAACCTAACACTAACACTAATCCATGCCCTAAACCTAAACCTAACCTTAACCCTAGCCCTAATCCTAAACTTAACCCTATCCCTAATCCTAGCTCTAAGCCTACATATTTCCCTAACTCTAACCCCAAACTTATTGATAACCCTAGCCCAAAACCTAAATCTACCCAAACACAAACCCTTGAAATAACCATAAATCTAACCCTTGCCATAGAGCTAACCCTTGCTCAAACACTAACCATTACCCTAAACCTAAGCCTAAGCCTATCCCTAATCCTAACCTTAAGCCAAAACATAACCCTAACACTAACCATAACACAACATCAAACCCTATCCAATACCGTAAACCTAATGATAACCCTAGACCTAAACTTAACACTAACCTTGAACCTAACCCTAACTATAACCTAGACCTAACCGTAAACCTAACTTATGCCCTAGTGCTGACCATAGCTCAAACTCTGAACCATATCCTAAACCTAAACCTAACCCTAACCCTAGGCCTAACCCTAACTCTAGCCCTAATACAAACCATAACCCTAGCACTAACCTTATCCATTATCCTAAGCACAACCATAACCCTAAGGCAAACCCTTGGCCTAATGCTAACTCTTTGCTAACTCTAACCCTATCAATTACCCTACACATATCATGAACCCTAAACCTAAACCTATTATTACCCTAACCAAACCCTAATGCTAATTTAAGCTCTAAACCTAAACCCTAACCTAAACCAAACATGAAAACAAATTCTGACCCTAATAATACTAATAGCTCCAAACCTGACCCTTAACCCAAACCGAACCCTTACACTAGACCTAGCCACAAATCTAAGCCTCAATCTATCCCTAACATAAGCCTAGACCTAAAACTAGCCCTAGCCCTAATTCTTGCCATAACCCTAAAACAAACCATAGCTCACGTGTAGCCCTAAACCTAGCCTTATTACTAAACCAAACCATAACCCTAGCCCTAACAAAATTCTAACCTTCGACCTAACCCTAAAACTAGCCCTAAACCCATCTCTTCCCCAAAACCTAACGCTATCCCTAAATTAAAATCTAAGCCTAAAACTAGGCCCAATCCTAATAAAAATGCTAGACCTAATCCTAGCCCTAATTTAGCCCTAAAACTAACCTAACCCTAGCCCTAAGACTAACTCTAACTCTCGCCTTACTCCTATTTCTAGTTCTAACCCTATCCCTTACCATAATTCTATCAGTTGAATTTACATCAGCCCTAATCCTAGCTCTAGCCCTAATCCTATATCTAACCCTAACTCTAAATCTAACCCTAACCCTAAGTTAAACCTCTCACTAACACAAGCCGTAACACTAATGCTAATTCTAAAACTAGCCTACCCTATTCCTAGCCATAAAAAAAAAACTGAGCCATAGCCCTAACCCTAACCTTTAACATAAATCAAACCCTAAGCATATACCTAGGCCTAAATCTAGCTCTAAATTGAGTCCGATCCCTAACCCTACAACAAACACTGACCCTGACTCTGACACTAACACTCACCCTAGCTCTAAACGTCAATCAAAACTTAAACCTAAACCTAACCCTAGATCTAGACCTAACCATAACTCTAAAAATAGTTCTAATCATAACCGTAGTTATTACATTGGCTGTAGCCCTAAACCTAGCCCTAACCTAAACCAAAACTTATCGTTAATCGGAGCTGTACCACCAACTGTAACCCTAATCATAACCTAATTCTAGCCCGAACACTTACCCTAAACCTAATTCTAACCCTAACCCCTGCCATAAACCAAAACCTAACCCTAAACCTAACCTTAATCCTAACTATAAACCTAGCCCTAACTCCAGTTGTAACACTATCCATTACCCTAATCCTAATCCTAACCCTAATGCTAAACCTATTATAACCCTAAACCTATTCCTAACCATAAACTTATACATTACCCAAACCTAACCTGAACCCTAAACCTAATCATATCCATAACCCTAATTCTAACCCTAACAATCTTAACCCTAAAACTATCTCTAACCATATCCCTAGACCTGACATTAGCCCTAGCCCTAATGAAGCCCTAACCCTAAAACAAACTCTAGCCCTAATCATAGCCCTAAGCTTAGCCTGAATCATAAACCTAACCCTAATCATCGACCTAACCCTAATTTTACCAATAGCCCTAGTTCTAAAGCTAGCTATAACATCATTTGTAACCATAACCATAAACATCACCATAAACCTAGGCACAGCCTTAATACTAACCCTAGCTCTAATCCTAGCCTTAATTAAGCCCCAATTCGAACCCTAAATCTAACCCTAACACTAACTCTAACACTCACCCTAGCCCTATCCCTAGTTCTAAACCAATTCCTTATGATAACTCAAACCCTAGCCCTAACCCTAGCTCTAATCTTCACTGTAGCGTTAAACCTAGATCTAACCCTAACTCTAAATGAAACCCTAACCCTAAGCCTAAACCACACCCTAACACTAGCTCTAACCCTAATGCTAATTTGAAAACTAGCCCTAACCCTAGCCCTAGCCTTCAAGCAAAACTGAGCCATAATACTGACCTAAACCAATCCCTAACACTACACCCAGCCCTAACTCTAGTCCTAATTGCAGTCCTAACTCTAACCCTAGAAACAATACTAAACCTGACTCTGACCTTAACACTAACACTAGCTCTACACATCACCCTATTCCTAAACCTAATCCTAACACAAGACCTCAACTTAAACCTAACCCTAAAACTAGCCCTAATAGTAATCCCAGTTCTTAAATTAGCTATAGCCCTAAACCTAACACAAAACCTAGCCCTAATCCAAGGCCTAACCCTAGCTTTAACCCTAACCCTAACCC
This sequence comes from Callospermophilus lateralis, assembly GCF_048772815.1. Lineage (NCBI taxonomy): Eukaryota > Metazoa > Chordata > Mammalia > Rodentia > Sciuridae > Callospermophilus > Callospermophilus lateralis. The sequence continues at coordinate 42,859,932 of NC_135325.1, forward strand.
TGGCCCTAACCTTTACCCTTATCCCTAGTCCTAATCCTAGCTGTAACCCTATTTCTTACACTTAGTCAAACCCTCACCCATTTGCTACCCTAGTCCTAAACCTAATTCTATGCCTACCCCTAACCCTAACTCTATTACTAGTCCTAAACCCAGCCCTCATTCTAGCTATAAACTTAACCCAAAACCTAGACCTATGCTGACCTATATTCTGACCCTAACACTAAACCTATTTTTAAACCTGACCCTAACCCTTATCTGAAACCTAACACTAGCCCTACCAGTAACCCTAACCCTAAACCTAACACTAACACTAGCCCTAGACCTAAACCTAATCCTAAATATAGCCATAGCCCTAGCCTTAGCCCAAACAATAACCCTTAACCTAAACCAAACACTAACTCTACCCCTAGACCTAACTCTAGTCCTCATTCTGGACCTAACCCTAAACCTAATCCTAACATGAACCCTGAAATTTACCCTAACAAAAACCCTAACTCTAAACCTTATCCTAACTCAAAAACTAACCCTAACACTAGATGAACTCTAAATCTAGACATATCCATAACACTTGCTCTAACATTACCCATATACCTAACTATATCCCTAAACCTGACAAAAAACCTAGCCCTAATTGCAGCCCTCAACGGAACCTAAAGCATAACCCCTACCCTAAACCTAGCCCTAATCCTAACCCTAACCCTCCTTCTAGCCCTAACCCTAGCTCAATCCCTAAACCTTACCCTAAACATAACCCTAGCCCAAACCCTAAACCTGACCCTAACTCTAGTAGTAATCCTATCTGTAAAGATATCCCTAACCCTAGCTCTAACTATCCATTACACTAACCATGACCTTAAAACTAATGCTAGCCCTAGCCATAAACCTAACCTTAACACTAAACCAAACCCTAACAGTAGCCCTACTTGTAAACTTGTACCTTAACCTAACCCTACCACTAGCTTAAGACATAACCTAATCCTAAATCTAGCCTTAACTCTAGCTCTAGACCTAAACAAAATCATAGACCTAGCTCTAACAAAACCTTTACCTAACCCAAACACTAACTCTACCCCTAGACCTAAACCTAGTCCTAATTCTGGCTTTAACCCTATCTTTAACTCTAACCCAAACACTCATGATGACTTTAATACTAAACCTACCTCTAAACCTGAAACTAACTAAAACCTAAACCTAATTCTAGACCCAGCCCTAACCCTAACCCTGAAACTAGCCCTAATCATAACCCTAGATTTTACATTACCCATAGCCCTAACCCTAGGCCTAAACCTAACTCTAAACATAAAGCTAATTTTAGGCCTAAACCTAGCCCTAAGTACAACCCTAACCCTAACACTAGCCCTGTACCTAACCTTAGCCTACCTTTGTCCTATGATAGCTCAAAGCCTAACCATTACCCTAAACATAACCTAGACCTATCCCTAACTCTCACCCTAAACCTAGCCCAAATCCTAAATTGAACCTAGCCCTAAACCTAGCTTTAAACCTACCCATTACCCTAACCCTAAACGTATACTTATTGATAATTTTAGCCCGAACCCGAATGTTCACCATAACCCTACCCAGAAAACTAACCATAGACATATCCCTAAAATTAAACTCAGCATAGCCCTCACTCTAGATCAAACCATAAACCTCACCATAAAACTAAACATAACCATAGCTGTAATCCTAACCGTATCACTAATTCTAACTCTAAACCAAATCTAAGCCTAACCTAACCCTATCCGTTACCTTAACCCTAATCCTAATGTTAATGATAACCCTAGCCCTAACTCTAACCCTAACCCTAAACCTACCTCAATCCTATCCCTAGACCTAACCCTAAACCTATCACTAACCCTAGCTCAAAACCTAACCTTGATGCTACACATAACCCTAAACCTTACCCTAAGCCTAGTTCTAACATTAACTCTAACCCTAACTCAAGGCATATTCCTAACCATAACTCTAGTTCTAAACTAAGCTCTAGCCCTATAAATTACCTTAACCATAACGCTTACCCTAATGCTAACCCTAAGCCTAACCCTAGCCCTATCACTAATGCTAACTGTATCAATTACCCAAAACAAAACCTGAATCTAAAACAAACCCTAACTGTAACCCTAACCCTAAACCTAATGCTAATTTGAGCCATAAACCTAAATACTTACCTAAGCCAGATCCTAAACCTAATTATTCTCCAAGCTCTAAACCTGACTCTTACCCTAAACTTAACCCTTACACTAGATGTAGCCATAAGTCAAACCCTAAAACTATCTTTAACCATAACCTTAGACCTGATATTAGCCCTAGCACTAATACTAGCCCTAAACTAATACAAACACTAGCCCTCATCCTAGCCCTAAACCTAGCCTTAATCAAAACCCTAACCCCAACCCTAGCCCTAACCCTAACTCTAACCCTCACCCAACGTCTAAACCTAGCTATAACGCCATTCTTTATCCTAAACTTAAACCTAACCCTATCCCTATCGCTAGGCCTAAGCTGAACACTAACCCTAGCTCTAATCCTATCCCTAATTTAACCCAATCCCAAACCCTAACTCTTATTTTAGCCCTATTACTAACTCTAACGCTCACACTAGCCCTATCCCTGGTTCTAAACCTATCCCTTACCATAACTCTAACCCTGGCCCTAACCCTTGCACTATCTTTAATCCTAGCATAATCATGAATCTAACCTAACAATGAATGTAATCCTAAATCTAAGTCTATGCCTAACACTAACACTAGCACTAACCCTAATACTAATTTTAAAACTAGCCCTAACCCTAACCCTGGGACTAAAACAATACTGAGCAATAGACCTAAACCTAAACCTTAACTTGAACCAAAATCTAAACTACTACCAGAACTAATCCTAGCCCTAATCGAGTCTTAAACCTAATCTTAAAACTAACTCTGACCCTGACTCATATCCTAACACTAAACCTAGCTCTAAACATGATGCTAACCTTAAATGAAACCCTAACACTAAACCTAGCCCTAATTCGAGTCCTAAATCAAACCCTAAAACTAACCCTGATCCTGACTCCTATCCTAAAAATAACTCTAGCTCTAAATATTATCCTAACCTTAAATCTAACACTAACACTAGAACTACCCCTAACCCTAACCCTAAAGCTAACCCTAATTTTAACCCTGGTTCTTACATTACCAGTTGCCCTAACCCGAGCCCTAACACTAACACAAAAACTAGCCCTAATCCGAGCCCTACACCTAGCTTTAACCCTAACCCTAACACTAGTTCTAACACTACCCCTAGCCCTAAGCAAAGCTCTAACCCTTGTAACCCTAGACCTATCCCTAATCATTAGCCTAATCAAAACTCTCACAATATTAATAGTCTTCATCCTGGCCCTCATTCTAGTTCTAACCCTATTCCAAACCTTAACCCTAGGTTTAACCTGATCCTAACGCTAGACCAAATCATAACAGTAGCCCAACCAGTAAGCTTATACCTAAACCAGACACTGAAACTAGCCCTAGACCTAAATCTAATCCTAAATCTAGCCTTAAATCTAGTTTTAGACCTAAACAAAAACCTAGCCTTAGCCCTAACAATAACCCTTAACTTAACACAGAGACTAACCCTACCCCTAGACATAAACATAGTCCCAATTCTGGCTTTAACCTGAACACTGACCCTGCATTTAAAATTAAACCTATCTCTAAACCTGACCCTAACCAAAAACCTAAACCTAACACTAGAAATAGCCATAACTCTAACCCTACAACTAGCCTTAATCATAATCCTAGCAATTACATTACCCATAGCCCTAACTCTATGCCTTAACCTGACAAAAAACCTAGAGCAAATTCTAGGCCTAAATCTAGCCCTAAGCATAACATTAACCCTAACCATACACCTAAACCTAACCCTAGTTTCAGTCTTAAACCTTACTCAATGCCTAACCCTTATCATAAATATAAACTTAAAACTATACCTTACTCTAAACCCTAACCCTAGCCCTAACCCTGAACTAAACCCTATTCTTAAACCTAGCTCTAAACCTACACCTTACCTAACCCTGCACCTAACTGTATTGATAACCCTGGACTTAACCCCAACCATAACCCTAACCCTAACCAGAAAACTTACAATAGACCTAACCCTAAAAGTAACACTTGACATAGCCCTAACCCTAGCTCAAAACCTAACTGGTACCATAAACCTAAACAGAACCATAGCCTTAATATTAACCCTAAAACTAAATCTAACCCTAAACCTAAACCTAAACCTACATCTAACCATATCCATTACACTAACCCTTATCCTAACCCTAATGATAACCCTAGACCTAACCGTAACCTCAACCCTAAACCTAACATAATCCTGTCCCTAGACCTAAGGCTGAACCTAATCCTTGACCTAGCCCTAAAACAAACCCTAGCCCTCATCTTAGCCCTAAAGCTAGACTTAATCCTAACCCTCACGCTCACCCTAGCCCTACCCCTAAATATAACCCTCGCCCCAGCACTGAACCTAGCTATATAACCCCATCCCTTCCCCTAAAACTAAAACTAACCTCAGCCCTAACCATCGGACTAACCCTAAAACATTTCATAGCGCTAATTCTAGACCCATTTGAAACCAAAACTTAACCCTACACCTAATACTAGAACTAAGATTAACGCTAACTCACACCCTAGCCCTATTTCTATTTATAACCCAATTCATTACCATGACCCTCACAATAGCCCTAACCTGAGCCCTAACCCTAGCTATAGTCCTAAACCTAACCCTAAAACTATCCCTAATCCTAACCCTAATCTTACCCCTAATGCTAGCTCTAATCTTATCCATTATTCTAAGCCAAACCCTATTCATAATGGTAACTCTAGTCCTAATCCTAATCTTTAGCAAAACTCAAACAAAAACCTTAATTCTAGTCCTAACACTAGACCTCATTCTAGATCTAACCCTAACCCAAAACCTCACCCTAACCTTCACCCTTATTCTGACCCTAACACTAATTATATGTATAAACCTAAAACTAAAACGAAACTGAAACTTGAAACTAGTCCTACCACTAAAGTTATACCTAAACATAACCCTAACAATACTGCTAGACCTAAACCTAATCCTAAATGTAGCTATTATTCTAATCCTTGACTTAAACAAAAACTTAGTGCTAGCCCTAACAATAACCATTAACCTAACCAAACAATATCCCTACCACTAGAAATAACCCTAGTTCTATTCTGGTTTCACCCTAACACTAACTTTAACCTGAACACTGGCCCTGACACTAACATTAAATCTAGCTCTAAACCTGACCCTAATCCAAAACCTAAACCTAACACTAGACTTAGCTGTAACCCTAACCCTAAAACTAGCTCTAATCAGAACCCTAGATCTTACATTACACATAGCACTAACCCTAGGACTAAAGCTAACACAGAATTTAAATAACCCTAACCCTATTCGAAGCCTGAACTTACACTAAGCATAACTCTCACCCTAACAATAACCCTAGACCTAACCCTAGCTCAAAGCCTAACCCTTACCCTAAACATAACCCTAGCACTATCAATAATCATAACCCTATCTGTACCTCTAATCTTAACCTGAATATTAGTCCTAACACTAGCTCTAACCCTAGCCATTACCCTGACTCTAACCCTAACCCTAATGATAACGCTATCCATAACCTTAACCCCAAACCTAACCCAAACCATAAACATAACCCTAGAACTAACCCTAAACCTAAACCTTGCAATAGCCTTAACCCTAACTCAAACCTTAACTCTTACCCTAAAACCAACAGTAAACCTAGCCCTAAACTAAACTTAAACCTAAACCTAACGTTAACCATAAAGCTAACATTAGATCTAACCCAATCTATTACCCTAAACCTAATCCTAACCCTAAGGAAAAACCTAGCCTTAACCCTAAACCTAACCCTGACCATATCACTAAACCTAACCCTTGTCCTAGAACTAACCCTAGCTCAAAACCTAAACTTTACCCTAAATAGTACAATAACCCTAACCCTAAACTAGGGTTACTAGCCCTAACCCAAAACCTGATGTAACTGTAGCCCTAATCCTAATCTAACCCTAGCCCTAACCATAAATCTATCCCTATATATTATCCTTATGGTAACCCTAATCCTAATGCTAACCCTAGGTATATCCCTAACCCTTTTGGTAACCCTAAAGCTCTCCATTGCTCTAAAACTACCCTGAAACCTAAACCTTAGCCAATCAATTACCCTAACCCTAACTCAAACCCTAATGCTCATTTGAGCCCTATCCCTAAACCTTAACCTAAAACAAACCCTAACCCTGATCCTGACCCTAAAAATACACCTAGCTCTAAACTTGACCCTTACCCAAAGCCTAACACTTAAAATACACATAGACACACACCTAACTCTAAATCTACCCCAAACTGTAACACTAGACCTTACATTATCCCTAGCCCTAATTCTAAACCTAACCCTACAACACACCCTAGCCCTCATCCTAGCACCATACCTAGCCTTAATCATAAACTTAATGATAACCCTAGCCTTAACCCTAACTTTAACCCTCACCCTACATCTAAACCTAGCTATAACACCATACCTTACCCTAAAATTAACTATAACCTTAGCCGTAACACTAGGCCTTAGCTGATCTATAACCCTAGCCATAATCCTAGCCCTAACTTACCTCTACCCCTAAAACTAACCAAAACCCTAGGCCTAAGACTAACTCTAACTCTCACCCTAGCCCTAGGCCTAGTCCTAACCCTATGTGTTCCCGTAACCATAACCCTAGCCCTAACACTTGCCCTATAATTAGAAGTAGCCCTAAACCTAGATCTAATGCTAAATCTAACCCTAACCCAAAGCCTAAGCCTAACACTACAACTAGCCCTAACCCTAATGCTAATCTTATAACTAGCCTTAACCCTAAACCTAGAACAAAAAAAAAAAAAAAAACTGAGCAACAGCTCTAAACCTAAACTTTAACTTAAGCCAAACCGTAACACTATACCTAGACATAACTATAGCCCTAATCCGAGTCCTAACCCTAACCTTAAAACTTACCCTGTCCCTTACTGGTATCCTAACAGTCACCCTAGCTCTAAAGAGAGCTCTCACCTTAAACTGCACACTAACAGTAACCCTAGGCCTTATTTGACTCCTAACTCTAACCCTAAAATTACCATGATGCTGAATCAATCCTAACCATAACTCTAGCTCTAAATATTACCCTAACTTTAAACCTAAACCTAACACTAGACCTTCCTCTAACCCTCACCCTAAAACAAACCCTAATTGTAACCCTGGCTCTTACATTAGCCAATGCCCAAATCTAGCCCTAAACCAAACACAGAAACTAGCCCCAATCCAAGCTCTAAACCTATATTTAACCCTAACCCTAACTCTAGAATTAAACCTAGCTCTACGGCTATCTCTTAACCTAAGAAAAACCCTAACCCTAATGGTAACCCTAGACCTATCTCTAATCCTTAGGCTAAGCAAAACCCCAACCCTATTAACAGTACTAACCCTAGCCCTCATTCTAGCACTAAACTTATCCCAAACTTTAATGCTAACCTTCACCCTTATTCTGACCCTAACACTAACCCTAGGTCTAAAACTGATCCTAACCCTAGACCAAACCCTAACACTAGCCCTAGACATAAACCAAATCCTAAGTCTAGCCTTTACTCTAGCCCTAGAGCTAAACATAAACCTATCCCTAGCCCTAACAATAATCCTTAACCTAACTCAAACACTAAACCTAGCACTAGACCTAAACATAGTCCTAATTCTGCCTGTAACCCCAACACTAACTCTAACCCAAACACTGACCCTGCCTTTAAAGTAAACCTATCTCTAAATATGACCCTACCTGAAAATCTAAACCTAACAGTAGACCTAGCCATAACCCTAACCCTACAACTAGCCGTAAACATAACCCTAGATCTTACATTACCCATACCTAGGCCTAAAGCTAACACAAAACCTAGAGCTAATACTAGGCCTAAATCAAGCCTTAAGCATAACCCTAACCCTAATCCTAGACGTAACCTTAATCTAACCCTCACCTTAGTCCTTATCCTAGCTCAAAGCCTAAACATTACTCTAAACATAAACCTACACCTATCCCTCAATCTAACCGTAACCCTAGCCCTAATCCTAACCTTAACCCTAGCCCTAAATCTAGCTCTAAACCTACCCATCACTCTAAACCCAAACCTAAACTTATTGATAATCCTAGGCTAAATGCTAAACCTAAAACTAACTGGAAAACTAACCCTAGACTAAACCTTAAACCTCCCACTTCCCATAGCTGAAACCCTAACTCTTAATATAAACCAAAACATAACCATAGCCCTCACTCTAAGCCTAAACCTCAATCTAACAATAAACATAGCCCTAAACTACATCTAATTTTATATATTACCCTAAACTTAACCCTATCCCTAATGATGTCCCTAGCCCTAATCCTAACTCTAATCCTATGAGTACTATAATCTTATCCCTAGAAGAAATTGTAAACATAACCATCACCCTAGTCCTAACCCTAGCTCAAAACCTAACCCTTACACTAAACATAAACCTAAGCCTAACCCTAGTTTTAACCCTAACCCTAACCCTAATTGAAGACCTATTTTAAACCATTAATTTAACCCTACACTTAGTTCTAATCCTATCCATTATACTAAACATAACCCTTACCCTAATGTGAACCCGAGGCCTAACCTTAACCCTATCACTAACCCTAACCATATATATTACCCTAAACCTAATGTAAACTCTAAACACAACCCTATCATTACCCTAACCCACACCCAAGTGCTAATTCAACCCTAAACCTAAACCCTAACATCAAAGAAACTCTAACACTGACACTGACCCTAATAAATCTGCTAGCTCTAAGGATGACTTTTACACTAAAACTAACCCTTACACTAGACCTAGCCATAACACTAATCCTAAAACTATTGCCAACCATAAGCTTAGAACTGATATTAGCCAAATCCGTAATCCTAGCCCTAAACCTAACACAAACCCCAGACTTTATCCTAGCCCTAAACCTAGCCTTAATCCTAACCCTAAACCCAACTTTAAGCCTAACCCAAGAACTAACCCTAGCCCTAATCTTAGCACTAATTTAGTCCTATTCATAACCCTAGCCCTAACCCTAGTCCTACGACTAACTCTCTCACTCTAGCCCATCCTTAGTTCTAACCCTATCCCTAATCCTAACCCTAACCCTAACTCTAAATCTATCTTTAACCCTAGGCCTAAAACAAAACTGAGCTATAGCATTAACCCTAACCCTTAACCTAAACCAACCCTTAACCCTAACCCTAACCTTAGCTCTAATACTAATTTTAAGCTGAAAACTAGAACTAACACTGACCCTGACTCTGACACTAACCCTAGGCTAAACATCACCCAAACCCTAACCCTAAACTTAACACTAGACCTACCAGTAACCCTAACCAATAATTTAACCCTAATTTTAACCCTGGTATTTACATTAGCCTTACCCCTAACCCTAGCACTAACTTAACCAAAAAACCTAGCCCTAATCCAAACCCTAGCCTGAGATTTAACCGTAACCCTAATCCTAAACCTAGCCCTAATCAAAACCATAACCCTAGCCCTAACACTGTTTCTAACCCTATCCATTGCCATAACCATAACTCTTGGCCTAAACCTAACTCTATCCCTAATCCTAAACCTATGCATTTTTCTAAACCAAACCTATACCATAAACCTCATCCTATCATTATACTAACACTAACCATAACGCTAATTCGAGCCCTAAGATTAAACCTTAACCTATCCCAAACTTCTAACCCAGAACTTGGTGCTAATAATACACTTGGCTCTAAACCTGAACCTAACCCTAAAGCTAAACCTTATTGCATGTAGCCATAAACCTAACCCTAAAACTATCTTAATCATAACCCTAGATCTGATATTAGCCCTAGACCTAATCCTAGGCCTAACACTGAAATAAACCATAGCCCTCATCTAAGCCCCAAACCTAGACTTAATCATTACCCTAAACCTAACCATAGCTCTAAACCTAATTCTAACCTTCACCTTATCTCTAAACCTAGCTATAATGCCATTCTTTACCCTAAATTTAACCCTAACCCTAACTCTAGGCCTAAGGTGAACACTAACCCTAGCCCTAATCCTAGCCCTAATTTAAACTTATCCCTAACCCTAACCCTAACCCTAGCCCTAAGAATAACTCTAACTCTCACACTAACCCTATCCCTACATCTAAAACTATCCATTATTGTAATCCTTAACTTAGCCCTACTTCGAGTCCTAAACCTAGCCATAACCATTACCAAATACTTATTCCTAGTCCTATGCCTAGATCTAACCCTAACTCTAAATCTAATCCTATCCCTAAGCCTAACATTAACACTAGCCCTAACACTAATCATCAAACTAGCCCTAACCCTAACCCTTGCAGTAAAACAAAACCGAGCAATAGCTCTAGCACTAAACCTTAACTTAAACCAAACCTTAACACTAAACATAGACCTAACCCTAGCCCTAATTTGAGTCCTAAACTTAACCTTAATAATAACCCTAACTCTGACTCATATCCTAACACTCACCCTAGCTCTAAATACGACCCTAAAGTTAAACAGAACTCTTACAGTAACCCTAGCCTTATTTGAGTCCTAACCCTAACCCTAAAACTAAACCTGACCCTGACTATTAATCTCACACTAACACTAGCTCTAAATTTCATCCTAACCTTAAACGTAATCCTAACACTAGCGCTTCAATCCCGAACCATAACCCTAAAACTCACCCTAAAACCATAGTTCATACATTAGCCATTGCTCTAACCCTAGCCATAAATCTAACACAAAAATAGCCCTAATCTGAGCCCTAAACCTAGCTTTAACCCTAACCCTAGCCCTAGCCCTAACCCTAGCTCTAACCCTATCCCTTACCCTATGCCAAACCCTAAAACTAATGCTAATACTAATCCTAATCCTAATTTTATTCCTTAACCTTACCCAAACCCTAACACTATCAGTAGTCATAACCCTAGTCCTTATTCTAGCTCTAAACATAACCCAAACCCTAACACTACCAATTCCCCTAATTCTGACCCTAACACTAATCATAGTTCTAAACCTAAACCTAGCCCTAAACTGAACCCTAACAATAGCCCTACTGGTGAACTTATACCTAAACCTAAACCTAACACTAGCCCTAGACCTAAACCTAATCTGTATCTATCCATAACTCTAGTCCTAGATCTAAAGAAAAACCTAGCTCTAATGATAACCCTTAGCCTAAAGCCAAAAACTAACCCTTCCCCTAGTCTTAACCCTAGTCCTTATTCTGGCTTTTCCATTAAACATAACACTAAACTGAACACTGACACTGACACCAACACTAACCTAGCTCTAAACATCACTCTAAACCTAAATTTAACCCTAAAATTATACTTAGCTCTAATATTAACCCTAAAACTAGCCCTAATCATAACAAAGTTCTTACATTTGCCATAGCCCTAACCTATTGCAAAATCTAGCCCTAACCCAAGCTCTACCCTAGCCTTAACCCTAAATCTAACCATAACTCTAACCTAAGCCCTAACACTAAACTTATGCCTAACCCTAGACCTAATCCTAAGCATAACACTAGCCCTATCACTAGCTCTTACCCTATCCATTACCCTAATGATAACCCTAACACTTCTGCTAACCCTAGACCAAACCCTACTCCTATCTTAACCCAAAACCTAACCATTACCCTACACCTAACCTGAACCCTAAACCTAAAACCATCATTAACCTATTCCTAACTGTAATGATAACTCAAGCCTTAACCCTAAACCTTAATCAAATAAAAACCCTAAACCTGACCCTGATCCTAATAATACCCATAGCTCTAACCTGACCTTAACAAGAAACCTGACCCTTACAATAGACCTAGCTATAAACCTAACCTAAAACCTCTCCCTAACTGTAACCCTAGAGCTGAGTAGGATTGGGAGTACCTCTTATCCTAGTCCTAATCCAACACAAACCTTAGCCCATATTCTAGCCATATACCTCGCCTAAATAATAAACCTATCCCTAATCATAACCCTGTATCTAATCCTCACCCTAGTCCTAAAAGTAGCTATAATCCCATCCTTTAAACTACACCTAAACTGAACCCTAACCCTAACACTAACCCTAGCCCTAAACCTAGGCCTAACCCTAACACTAACCCTAGTCCTAATTCCAGCCCTAATTTAGCCCTATCCCTAACCCAACCCTAACCCTAGCCTTAAGACTAACTCAAACTCTCACCCTAGACTTATACCTAGTTCTAACTCTATCCCTTACAATCACCCTATACCTAGCCCAGAACTTAGCCCTAATCCAAGCCCTATCCTTACCCCTAGCCAAAGCCTACATCTAAATCCAACTCTAAATCTAACCCTAAACCTAAGCCTAAACCTCACACTAACACTAGCGCTAATCCTAAAACTAGCGCTAACTCTACCTTAGCCCTAAAACAGAAACAAATCATAACCCTAACCCTTCACCTAGCCCAAATCCTTTCTCTAATTCTAGTCCTAAACCTAACCTGAAAACTAATCTGGACTCTGACACTGACCCTAACATTAAACCTAGCTCTAAGCATCATCATAACCGTAAATTTAACTCTAACACTAAGCATAGCCCTATCCCTAACCCTAACACTAGATATAGCCCTATCCCTGACCCTATCACTAGCTCTAATCCTATCACTACTTTGTACATTAGCCATACCCGTAACAGTAGCCCTAACCTAACGCAAAACCTAGCCTTAATCTGAGTCTTAAACCTGGTATTTTTAATATTTATTTTTTAGTTTTAGGTGGACACAACATCATTATTTTTTTGGTATGTTGTGCTGAGGATAGAACACAGCAACCTGTGCATGCCAGGCAATCAAGCTACTTCTTGAGCCACATCCCCAGCCGCTAAACCTAGCTTTAACTCTAAATGTAAATCTAACCCTAACCCAAAAAAGTCCTAAATCTATACATAAACCTACCCCTAGTCTTAGGTCTAACCCTATCCATTACCCTAATGGTAACCCATTATGCTAACCCTAGGCCTAAGCCTAACCCTATCCATTACTCTAAACCACACCTAAACCCTAACCCTAACCCAAACAAAAGCCCTAATCCTATACATAACCCTACCCCTAATCTTAGGTCTAACCTTATCCATTACCCTAATGATAACCCTTATGCTAACCCTAGGCCTAACCCTAACCATATCCATTACACTAAACTGCATCTAAACCTAAACCTAACCCTTTCTTTACCTTAACCACAAACCCTAATGATAATTCAAGGCCTAAACCTAAACTCTAACCTAACCCAAATGCTCACCTTGATCCTGACACTAATAATAACTCTAGCTCTAAAACTGACCGTTATTTTAAACCTAACCCCTACACTGGACCAAGGAATAAACCTAACACTAAATCTATCACTAACTGTAAACCTAGAACTGACATTAGCCCTAGCCCTAATTCTAGTCCTAAACCTGAATAAAACATTAGCCCTCATCCTAGCCCTAAACCTACCTTTAATCATAACCTTAAACCTAATTCTAGCCCTAACCCTAAACCTAAACCTTGCCCTAGCCCTCAACCTAGCTAGAACCCAATACCTTACCCTAAACGTTATCCTAACTCTAACCCCAACTGAAGGCCTAAACCTAACACTAACAATAGCCCTAATTTAGCCCTATCTCTAACCCTAACCCTAACCCTAGCCCTAAGACTAACTCTAACTCTCCTACTAGCCCTTTCACAATTTCTAACCCTATCCCTTACCATAATCCTGAACCTAACCCAAACCTTAGTCCTAACCCTTGCCCTATACTTAGCCCTAGCCCTCACCATAGATCAAAACCTAACTCTAAATCTAACCCTAACCCAAAGCCTAAAGCTTATAAATATATTTATATTTAGACACTGTGTCTACAGATGTTTTCTTCAATTATTATCTAGAATATAGTCATTAGTTTCATAAAAGTCATACCATTTCTGGTGGTTTATAGAGAACTGAGGGTCATGGGTAGGATGCTATGTTAAGGGGGAAAGGAATTAGGGTATGTGATTAATCTAATTTAGCAACATTGGAGGAGAACTCTAATGAATAGAAAGGGGGAATTTATGGAAGAGGGTATAAATTCAAACTCTTTATCTCTATTCATAAAATTATCCTATGTATAAATAGTAAAAGTTAGGAGGCTGAAAGTGGGATAAGGGGAGAAAGAAAAAGAAGAAAAAATTACAAGGGAAGAAAGAAAGAGAGGGAGAAAGAAAATAAGAGCAAATAAAAGGTGGTGAGGTGGGGCCTATGCAATTCATCTATATTATAAAATTCTAGTGATTTAGTTCTTAAAGTCCAATTTCATGGAAAGTTCTTGGATTCACATATGTTGAGGTGGTGAGGACCAGAAGAGAAAGGGTAGAGGAGAATGGATAAGAAGAGCAAGAACAGAAAAGTAAGAAAGAAAAAAAGTATCTCAGAACTCTGTTTTCTTCTCTTGCAGTATGTGGAGTTGTCAATTCCTAGCTTGAGTCTCTGTGCCCAGGGTGGTGGATGTAGCCAGGGTGAGAGGGCTTGAGCTTCTACCTGGAGCCTCCCTATTCTTAGTCTCTGAATTGAAAACCAGGTCCCTGTACAGTTGCTGTTCTGCATTGGTAGTTACACCCCCAAAAATCATGTGAGAAACATCTTGAGTTATCACAGCTGGAGACAGGGGAGTTGGAAACAGGGTACCTGATAAGCTGAAGAACCAAGCTGATAGCCATGCCCACTGACAGATTGTGAGTAAGGTTTTGCACGCAGGATGGATTCCATCTACTACCCATGAATGGAGTTTGGTGAGGTGGGTGGTTCTGGAGTGACCTTGTGCTGTGTCCAGAGCTTGGTCTGGTGACCTGCAAGCAAATCCTCTGTGTCCTGTGCTGCCTTCCGTGTGTGCAGAGAGTGCCTGTGTGACTGAGACTGTTGTCTGCACCCAGAGAAACTTTACAGCCAAGCCTTCCATCTGCACCAAGAGCACCCATGTGGCCCTAGTTTTTATCAAATTTCTATGATACTGGGCAGTATTCATCTTTTTCTTAGCCTTACTATGCTCCACAGGTTTGGGCCTTGCCAATTCAATGGTTCGCTATCAGTAACAGTTTGTATTTTAAGGTTTCCCCTCATTATGGCTTATTGATGTGAATGAAAATTGATCTGTATTGAGCTGTATTTGAACTGTATTGAACTGAAATTGAACTGTATCCGAAAGCCCTTAAGAAGAAAACAGAGAAACAAGTATGTACTGAAATAAGTCTTCCAACAATTTGATCAGATTTCTTTGATACTACACAGTATTCATCTTTTATCTTGCTCCACTAGGCTCCCCAAGGTTGGCACTTCTAGGATCAATGTTTCTCTAAACAGGTAGGTGTTAGTGTTATGGTTAGGGTTAGGGCTAGATTTAGAGCTAGTTAGGATTGGAGATTGTTTTGTTCAAATTTCTTTGATACTGGGAAGATTTATCTTTTACCTAGCCTTACTATGTGCCCCAGTTTTGGGCCTTCTCAGTTCAATGGTTCGCTGTTGGGAATAGGTTGTTTTTAATGTCTCACTGCATTTTGATTTATATGGGTAAATGAGAATGGAGCTGGAAATCAGAGGGTTGGTCCTAGCTGGTTGAAACTTCACATACTCAATCATTTCTCTGTGGGAACTCTTTGGGTTTTTTTCCTTGTAAAAGTAGTGATAAGCTGAAGCATGCAAAACAAGTTTATCCAATGACATTTTTGGAGAAAACAGGACAATATGCATGTACTGAAATACCTCCTCCATTATTTGGTCAGATTTCTTTGATACTGGGCAGGATTCATATGTAAGGTTTCCCCACTAGTCTCCCCAAGTTTAAAACTTTTATGATCAAAGTTTCTCTTAACAGGTTAGGCTTAGGGTTATGGTTAAAGTTAGGGTTAGAACTAGTGTTAGTATTAGAGTTAGTTTTTTTCAAATTTTTGGTCACTGGGCAGGATTTATCTTTTTCCAATTCTTAGTATGCTCCCCATGTTTGGGCCTCATAGTAAAAGGGTTTTCTCTCAAGAGCAGTTTTATTTTCATCTTTCACTTCATTTTGCCCTATAGGGGTGAATGGAATTGAAGCTGGACTCAAACAGGGTTCGTGCTAGCTGCTTGAAACTTCATGCACTCAATCAATTCTCAGTGCACATTGTCTCATTTGTTTCTTGTGGTAGTAGCCAAAAGCTGAATTAGAAACAAACAGCTTTATCTGTGAGCACTTTAGGAGCAAGCTTCCTTTTTTTTTTTTTTTGCATGGACTACTTTGATATTGTACAGGATTCATCCTTTTCCTAGTCTTAGTAGGATCCCCAACTTTGAGTTTTCAAGGTTTGCCAGTTCACTGTCAGGAACGGTTTGAATTTTTAGGTTTCACTTTATTATGGCCTATAGACTTTAATGGAAATGGAGCTGGAAAACAAACAGAGTTACTACTAGCTGCTTGAAACTTCACACACTCAATCAGCTCTCTGTGGGAACTCTCTGGTTGTTTCTTGTGAAAGTACATTAAGCTGAATCATAAAAAACAATTTATCCATGAGCGCTTTAAGAAAAAAAAGGGAAAAAAGAATGTACTGAAATCCCTCCCCCAATTTTTCATCAAATCTCTTTAATATTGCAGAAGATTTATCTGTTAGGTTGTGCCACTAGGCTCTCCAAGTTTGGGACTTCTATAATCATAGGTACTCTAAACAGGTTAGTTTTAGGTTAGGGTTGGGTTAGATCTAGTGTTAGAGTTAGAGTGATTTTTGTTCAAATTCATTTGATAGTTGGCATAATTCGTCTTTTACCTAGCCTTACTATTTTCCCCAGATTTGACCCTTATCCCTTCAATGGTTTTCTCTCAGGAACAGTTTGTATTTTAAGGTTTCCTTCAGGTAAATAGAAATGGAACTTGAAATCAAACAGGGCTTGGTGCTCGCTGCTTAAAACTGCACACACTCAATCAGTTCTATGTGGGCACTCTGGTTTCTTCCTTGTGAAAGTTTCCCAAAGCTGAAGTATGCAAAAACATCTTTTCCGAAAGTACTGGTGGAGACAACAGGGAACTATATGTACTGAACTACCTCCCCAAATTATTTGGACTGATTTCTTTGATATTGCACAAGATTCATTTGTTAGTTTTCCCTACTAATCTCCCTCAATTTGGGACTTCTATGATAAAAGGTTTTCTAAACAGCTTATGGTTAGGTTTATGGTTAGGGTAAGGGCTAGGTTTAAACCTAGTGTTAGGGTTAGAATCAGTTTTGTTCATGTATCTTTGATATTGAGCAGGATTCATCTTTTACCTAGCCTCCCCATGTTCCCTGGTTTGGGCCTTCTCGGTTCAATGGTTCACTGTCAGGAACAGTTTGTATTTTATGGTTTCATTTTATTTTGAACTATTTTATGGAAGATAAATGGAGAACGAAATCAAACAGGGTTGGTGCTAGCTTCGTGAAACTTCACACACTAAATCAGTTCTCTGGGGGCACTCTCTGGTTTGTTTCTTGTGAATGTTACCCTCAGATGAAACAGGCAAAGCAACCCAGAGCACTTCTGGAGAAATCAAGGATGTATGCATGTACTGAAACATTTCCCCCAATTATTTGCTCAGATTTTTTTGATACTGCGCAGGATTCATCTATTAGCTTGCCCCACTAGCCTCCCTTAGTTTTGGACTTCTATGATCAAAGGTTATCTAAACAGGCTAGGGTGAGCTGTATGGTTAGGATGAAGGATAGATCTAGTGTTAGGTTTAAAGTAGTTTTGTTCAAATTTCTTTGATACCAGGTTGGATTTATCTTTTACCTTCCCTTCCTATGTTCCCCAGTTTGGACCTTCTAGGTTCACTGCTTTCAGTTTTTATTTTGAGGTTTCAAGTCATTTTGACCTATATGGGTAAATGGAAACTGAGGTGGAAATCAAACAGGGTTTTTGCTAGCTACTTGAAACTTCACACACTCAATCTGTACTCTTTGAGGACGCTCTGGTTTTATCCTTGTGAAAGTATACCAAAGATGAAGCATGCAAAAACAACACTATGTGAGAGCATTTTAGGAGACAACAGGAAAATATGCATGTACTGAACTACCTCCCCAAATTATTTGGTCAGGTTTTTTGATACTGGGCAGGATTCATCTGTTAGCTTTCCCCACTAGGCTCCTCAACTTTGAGAATTCTATCATCAAAGGTTCTCTAAACAGCTTAGGTTAAAGTTAGGTCTAGTGTTAGTGTTAGAGTTTGTCTTGTTCAAATTTCTTTGATACTGGGCAGGATACATTTTCACCTAGCCTTACTATGTTCCCCAGGTTTCGGCATTCTCTGTTCAATTCTTTGCTCACAGGAACAATTTGTATTTTATGGATTCACTTCATCTTGACCTATATGGGTAAATGGACATGGAGCTGGAAATCAAACAAGGTTGGTGCTAACTGCTTGAAACTTCACACACTCAATCAGTCCTCAGAGGGCACTTTCTGGTTTGTTTCTTGTGAAATTAGTAATAAGCTGAAGCATGCAATACAAATTTATCTGAGAACACTTTATGAGAAAACAGGGAAATATGCATGTACTGAAATAGCTTCCCCAATTATTTTTTCAGATTTCTTTGAAACTGCCCATGATTCATCTGTGAGCTTGCCCCACTAGACTTCCCAATTTTGAAACTTCTATGATCAAAGGTCCTCTAAACAGATTAAGTTTAGGGTTAGACTTAGTGTTAAGGCTAGGTTTGGACCTGGTGTTAGTGTTAGAGTTAGTTTTTTAAAAATTTCTCTGATACTGGGCAGGATTCAACTTTTTCCTATTTTCCCTGCACCCCAAATGTGTGGGCATCTTATGTAAAAGGGTTTTCTCTCAGGAACATTTTCAATTTTCATGTTTCTCTTTTTTTCCTTATAGGGATGAATGGAAATGAAGCTGGAAATCAAACAGGCTTTGTGCTTGCTGCTTGAAACTTCACACACTCAATCAGTTCTCAGTGAGCATTCTCTGGTTTGTTTCCTGTGAAGTATCCCTAAGCTGATGTAGAAAGAAACATCTTTATCTCTGAGTGCTTTAGGAGCAAGCAAAATACACATGTACTGAAAGAGCTTCAATTTTTTTTGATCAGTTTACTTTGATACAGTACAGGATTCATCTTTGACCAGCCTTAGCAGGCTTCCCAAGTTTGGGCCTTCAAGGTTCAATGGTTCAGTGTCAGGAACAGTTTGAATTTTTAGTTTTCACTACATTATGGCCTATTGGTGTGAATGGAAATGGAGCTGGAAATCAAACAGGGTTGATGCTAGCTGCATGAAACTTCACACACTCAATCTCTTCACTGTAGGCATGCTCTGGTTTGTTCCTTGTGAAAATATCTTAAGCTGAAGCATGAAAAAAAATTTATCCAAGAGCACTTTAGGAGAAAACAGGGGAAATAGGCCGGTGCTTAAACACCTTCCCCAATTATTGGTCAGAATTTTTGATACTGGGAAGGATTCATCTGTTACCTTGCCCTACTAGGCACCCCACGTTTTTTACTTTTATGATCAAGCTCTATAAACAAGAAAGGCTTAGTTTTAGGATTAGGGTTAGGGCTAGGGTAAGATCTAATGTTTGGATTAGAGTTAGTTTTGTTCAAATTTCTTTGATACTGTTCAGGATTCATGTTTTATGTAGCATTACCATGTTTTCCAGGTTGGGCCTTCTCTGTTCAATGTTCACTCTCAGGAATAGTTTTTGTTTTAAGGTTTCACTTCATCTTTACTTAGGGTTAGAGCTATGGCTCGTGTTTTTTTTAGGGCTAGGGCTAGGGTTAGGGCTAAATTTTGAATTAGTGTTAGGTTTGGGGCTAGTGTTAAGGTGAGGTTTAGGCTTAGGGATAGGGTTAGATTTAGAGTTAGGGTTAGATCCAGGGTTAGGATTAGGGCTAGCATTAGTGTTACAGTAAGGGATAGGGTTAGAACTGGGAAAATGGTTAGGACGAGAGTTAGATTTAGATTTAGGACTATGTTTAGGGTTAGGGTTAGGGTTAAAGCTAAATTAGGGCTAAGATTAGTGCTAGGGTTGTTGTTAGGGTTAGGCCTAGGGGTAGGGATAGGTTTAGGTTTTACATTGCGGTTAAAATTAAGTTCAGGGAATGGGTGTGGTTCTGGCTAGCTTTAGAGCTAGAGTGAGGGTTAGAATTAGGATTAGGTTTATGGTTAGTATTTATGTTAGAATTAAGGCTAGGTTTAGGGCTAGGGTTTCTGTTAGCTTCAGGGCTAGAACTAGGGATAGGTCTAATGCCACGTCTAGGGTTATAATTAAGGATAGTTTTAGGGTTAGGTTATGGCAAGGCCTAGTGTCAGAGCTATGTTTAGGGTAAGGGTCAGGTTTAGACTTAGGGGTATTATTAGAGCCATGGTCAGCTTTAGCATTTGGTTTAGGTCAAAGTTTAAGGTGAGGGCTTGGATTAGTGTTAAGTTTAGGCTTAGGGTTAGGGTAATGCATAGGGTTAGTTTTAGGTTTCAGTTAAGGTTTAGGGTAATGAATGGGTTAGGTTTAGCAATAGTGTTAAGGTTAGCATTAGGTTAGGGTTATGTTTAGTATAATGGATAGATTTTGAGCTAGGGTTAAGGTTAGGTTATGGTTTGGTTTAAGTCTAAAATTAGAGTTAGGTTTAGGGATGGGGCTAGGTTTGGTTTATGGTAAGTGTTAGGTTTAGGGCTAGTGTTATGGTTGGGTTAGGGTAAGGATTAGTGTTTGAGCTAGGGTAATAGCCAGGGCAAGGTTAAGTTTACGTTTAGGTCTAGGGATATCTTTATGGTTAGTGTTTTGTTTAGGGTTTGGGTTATGGCTAGAGATTTCATTACAGTTAAAGTTAGGTTTGTGTAATGGATAATTTTAGATTTAGGGTTAGAGTTAGGGTTAGGGTAAGGATTCTGGCTAGTCTTAAAATTAGATTTATTGTAAGGCTTAATGTTTCATCTAGGGTTAGGGCTATGGTGAGGTTTAGATTTATGGTTAGGTCTTAGGATACATTTATGTTTAGGGTTATGTATTGTGTTAGGGATAGGGTTACAATTAGGGTTAGTGTTAGGGTAATTGACAGGGTTAGAACTAAAGTTTGAGCTAGAAGTAAGGTTAGGAGAAGAGCTAGGGTTAGCATTATAGTTTAGGATAGGGCTACGCTAATGTTTAGATTAAGGATTTGGCTTTGAGCTAGGGTTAGGTCTACGGCAAGGGTTAGGGTTAGGGTTAGTGTTAGGGCTAGGGTTAGGGTTAGGGTTATACTTAGTACTAAGTTTAGGCCTAGGATTATGGCTAAGTTTTGTGTTAGGTTTAGGGCTAGGGTTAGGAGTACAGTAAGGGTTAGGAATATTGTTAGGGTTAATATTAGGTTTAAAATAGGGTTATGGCTAGGGTTATGTTTAGGGCTAATGTTAGGGTTAGGGTTATGGCTAGGTGTAGTAATAGGACTAGGTTTTGGGTTAGGATCAGATTTAGAAATAGGTTAATGTTAGGGTCAGTGTCAGTGTTCTGGATAGGTTTAGGGTTAGTGT
Organism: Callospermophilus lateralis; assembly: GCF_048772815.1. Taxonomy (NCBI): domain Eukaryota; kingdom Metazoa; phylum Chordata; class Mammalia; order Rodentia; family Sciuridae; genus Callospermophilus; species Callospermophilus lateralis. The sequence goes on from NC_135325.1 coordinate 42,881,551, forward strand.
TAGAGCCAGAATTAGGAATAATGTCAGGTCAATGGGTAGGGTAAGTGTTTAGTTTATGTTAAGGGTTATTGTTAGTGCTAGATCTCGGATTTTGTTTAGGTCTAGGGCTAGAATTAAAGCTATATTTAGGATTAGATTTGGGTCTAGATCTAGTGTAAGGGTTATGAATAGGTATAAGCTTAACAGTAGGGCTAGTGTTAGGGTTTGTTTTAGTGTTAGGGTCAGGTTTAGACCTAGGGTTATTGTTAGGACCAGAATAAGGGTCAGGGTTAGAGCAAGAACTAGAATGAGGGCCAGAGTTAGGACAAGTAATACTGTTAGTGTTTAAGTTAGGCTAAGGTTTAGTGTTAGGACTAGGGTTAGCATTTGGTTTAGGGTTTGGCTTAGGGTAAGGGATGGGTTTAGAGCTAGGGTTAAGGATAGGGCTAGGGTTAGGGTTAGGGCTAGAGTTAGTGTTAAGATTAGGGTTTAAGCTAGGGTTATGACTAGAATTAGGGATAGGATTTGTGTTAGGGTTAGGGCTAGGGTTGTGACAATGAATAATGTACGAACTAGGTTTACAATTAGGGCTAGTTTTAGGGTTGGGGTTAAGGCTACGTCTGGTGTTAGACTTAATTTAAAGTTAGGGTGATGTTTATAGCTAGGATTAGTGTTAGGATCAGTGTCAGGGTCAGCATTATTTTTAGAGTTAGTGTTAGGACTAGGTGTAGGTTTATGGTTTGGTTTATGTTAAGTATTAGGATTAGGGATATGGCTTGGTATTGTTTTAAAATTAGGGCTAGGATAAAGGCAAGTTTCAGGATTAGCATTATTGTTAGGGCAAGTGTTAGTGTTTGGTTTACAATTATAGTTATGGTTACATTAAGAGGTAGATTTAAATTTAGAGTTAGGTTTAGATCCAGGGTTGGGCTAGGGCTAAGGTTAGAACTAGTGATAGGGCTAGGGCAAGAGTTAGAGTTAGTCTTAAGGCTAGGTTTAGGGTTAGGATAGGACTAAATTAGGGTTAGTGCTAGGCTTAGTGTTAGGGTTAGGCCTAGGGTTAGGGCAAGGGCTATGGTTAGATTTATGGTTATGGTTAGGTTTAGGGTTAGGGATGGGGTTATAGCTAATTTTAGGGCTAGGACAAGGGTTAGAATTAGGGTTAAACTTCGGGTTATGATTTGGTTAGAATTAAGGCTAGTTTTAGGGCTAGGTTTAGGGCTAGGGCTAATTTCAGGTCCAGATTTACAGTTAAAAAATGGTTAAGGGTTAAGTTAGATATAGTGTAAGTGTTAGGTTTAGGGTTATGGTCAGGTTTAAAACTAAAGGTATTGGTTGGGTCAGGGTCGTGATTAGTATTTGGGATAGGTTAATTTTTAAATTTAGGGCTCGCGTTAGCATAGGATTTTGATTAGTTTAATGTTATATTTAGATTTAGGTTTCAAGTTAGGTTTAGGGTAATGGATAGCGTTAGGATTGGGAATATGGTAACGTTTAGGGCTAGGGTTAGCACTAGGGTTAGAATTATTTTTAGGTAATTGGATAGGGTTAGATCTAGGGTTAGAGCTATGTTTATGATTACTATTAGTGCTAGTTTCAGTGTTATGTTTAGGGTTAGGGTTAAAGCTCGGTTTAGGGCTTCAGGCAAGGTTTTTGGTTAAGGTATGGCTAGGGTTAGGGTTATGGATAATGTAAGTACTAGGGTTAAAATTAGGGCTAATTTTAGGGTTAGGGTTAGGGTTAGGGCTAGGTCTATTGTTATGTTTAGGGTTATGTTTAGGTTGATGTTTAAAGCTCGGGTTAGTGTTAGCGTCAGAATCAGGGTTAGGTTTAGTTTTAGGTTTCTGCTTAAAACTAGAATTAGGGCTAGGGTTAGGGCTAGGTGTAGAGTTAGGTTTTGGTTTAAGTTAAAGGTTAGGGTTAGGGCTATGGTTCAGTTTGGTATTAGGGCTAGGGCTAGAGTTAGTGCTGGTTTTAGGAGTAGCATTAGGGTTAGGGTTAGTTTAAGATTTAGGCTTAGGCTTTGCATTAGGGTTAGATTTAGTGTTAAGTTTTGATCTAGGGTTAGGACTAGGGCTAAGGAAATGGCTAGGGTTAGGCCTAGGTTTCGGGAAAGATTTAGAATTCAAATACGGATAGAGTTAGAATTAGTTTTAGGGCTAGGGAAAGAGGTAGACTTAGTTTTAGGGCTAGGGTTATGCCTCAGTCTGGCTGGGCACAATTCAGGAGCCACTTGTCAAAAGAAACAAACTTTATTGTTAGAACACACACACCACACCACACAGCTCCTCAGGAAAAACCCACAGAGCCCAACTGCCACCACCGGCTTCCCAGAAGCCTCTCAACCTCCCCGACTCCTCCTGCTCTTGAGGCCGATTGACTGGGTCACATGGGCGGAGCCAAAAAAGTCCCCCAATGAGCAGCTCCGTGGTCTGAAAGGGTGGGGAAACAGCCCAATGAACATCACCGCAGAGGAGACAATCAGTTGGCAGCTAGAAGTTTGCTGGGGCCGCAGTGAGTCAATCATCAGCTGGCAGCTGCAAGTTTTCTGGCAGCTGGAAGTTTGCTGGGGCCCCTTTGGCTGTGGCTGTCAACATCTCCCCCTCTCTGTTTAAACAACAAGCGTGTGGCTTAGGGACCGTGCCTGCCTTAGGTTGTCAAATAGTACATATGGTACTTACCCGTCATCGGATGAGCTGACCTTAAGGCGTCAGCCTCCTGTCTTAGGTTGGTACCATTGCAATTGGATCTTACCCGTCATTGACTACAGGTCCAGCATACAGCCACACCTGTGGATAGGTCTTTGTAGCAGCGGGGGGGTTAGGTTCTCTGCCTCACCTTTGTTGGCCCCCAAATTTTAGCTGAACGACCATGACAAGCAGAAGGGAGGAAGATACACCAAGCCAATTGACAGCTCCTTTTGGAAAAATTGTACCACAGATGACACCATCCGCAAAAATAACCCAACACTACCACAAGTCGCTGCACCAACAGATAGTTCACAATGCATACAAGTGAGCTCACAATACATATAAGTGATACATAGTCCAGGCAAGTTCTGCAAGCAGTTCAGTGATGGCTCATTTTGGAAAAATTGTACCACCAATGACACCATCAGCAAAAATACCCCAACACTATCACAAGTTGCTGCACCAACAGATAGTTCACAATGCATACAAGTGAGTTCACAATGCATACAAGTGATATATAGTCCATGCAAGTTCTAAACAGGGTTAGGATTAGGGTTAGGGATGAAGCTATGTTAGGTCTAAGATTAGGGATAGGAATTGTTTTAAGTTAGGCCTAGGTTTAGGGTTAAGCATATGATTAAGGCTATGTTTAGTTCTAATATTGGCTAGGGTTTGTTTTCAGGTTAGGGCTAGGATTATATCTAGGGATAATGTCAGGATATGGGTTATGGTTATGGATAGTTTTAGGGTAAGGTTTTGGCTAGGTCTAATTTAAGGATTAGGTTTAGGGTAAGGGTCAGGTTAGGGCTAGGGGAATTAGTAGGGTCAGGTTCAGGGTTAGGGTTTCTTTTAGGTTTGAGTTTAGTGTTAGAGCTCAAATTAGCATTAGGGTTACTGTTAGGGTAATGATTGGGGTAGATTTAGGGTTCTGGTTAAGTTTAGGGTAATTGATAGGGTTGGGGTTAGTGAAAGGTTTAGGATTAGGCCTAGGAGTAGCATTAAGGAAAGAGTTATGTTTAGGGTAACGGATACAGTTAGAGTTAAGTTTAGGGCTAGCGTTATGGTAAGGAATTGGTCTTGAGATAGGGTTAGGCCTAGAATTAGCATTAGGGTATAGGTTATGATTAGGGTAATGGATACTGTTAGAACTAAGGTTATAAGTGGACTTATGATTAGGATTAGGTTTTGAGTTAGTGTAAGGGTATTGGTAAGAACTAGGGTTAGGTTTAGTGTAATACTTAGTGTACGAGTTAGATTCTTAGCTACGATTAGGGTTAGAGCAAGGGTTAGGTTCAGGGTTATGTTTAGGGATAGGATTACGGTAGGTATAGGGTTGGGGTTAGGGTTAAGGGAATGGTTACAGTTAAGTTTAGGGTTAGGGTTAGGTCTATGGTTATGTTTAGGTTTATGGTAAGGGTTAGGGATTGATCTATGCTTTGGTCTATAGTGAGTATTAGTTAGGGTTACGTCTAGGGTTAGTTTTCTGATTAGGGTTAGGATTATGGTTAGTGTTTAGGCTAGGGTTAAAAATAGGTTTAGGTTTAGGGATAGGGTAATGGGTAATTTAGAGCTAGGGTTAGGTCTAGGTTTAAGGTTAGGATTAGGACTAGGTTTAGGGTTAGATTCAGGGATAGTTCTGGGTTTATGTTTATATTAATGGTTAGGTTTTGAGCTAGGGTTAGGACTAAGGCGAGGGTTAGGTTTGACTTAGGGTTAGGGTTAGGGTAATGCTTAGGGCTAGGTTAAGGCCTAGGATAAGCTGTAGGTTTTGTGTTAGGTTTAGACCTAGGGTTAAAGCTGTGGGTAATGTAAGAGCCAGGATCATGGTTAGGGCTAGTTTTAGGGTTAGGGTTATGCCAAGGTGTAATGTTAGGTGTAGATTTTCAGATAAAGTCAGGTTTAGAAGTAGGTTTACTGTTAAAGGCAGAGTCAGTGTTTTGTTTAGAGTTCAATTTAGGGTTACAGCCAGAATTAGGAGTAGTTTTAGGTCTAGGAATAGGGTTAGTTTGTGTGTTAGGATAAGGGTTAGTGTTAGGCTTAGGACTAGGTTTTTGTTTAGGTCTGGGGCTAGAGTTAAGGCTAGATTTAGAATTAGGTTTAGGTCCAGGGCTAGTGTTAGGCTTTTAGTGTTAGGTTTTAGTCTAGTGTTAGGGTCAGTTTTAAAACTAGGGTTCTTGTTAGGGTCAGAATAAGTGTAAGGGTTAGTGTTCGCATTTGGGATAGGATTAGATCTAGAATGATGGCTAGGGTCAGGACTATTAATAAGGTTAGGATTGGTTAGCCTAAGTATTAGGCATAGGTATATGGCTACCATTAGGGTTTGGGATATTCCTAGGGTAAGGGATAGCCTTAGAGCTAGGGTTAGGGCTAGAGTTAGAGTTAGGGTTAAATCTAGGTTTAGGGCTCAGATTAGGGCTAGTTTTGGGGTTTGGGCTAGGGCTAATGATAGGGCAATGGCTAATGTAAGAACTAGGGTTAAAATGAGGGTTAGTTTTAGTGTTCATGTTAGGGGTAGGTCTAGGTTAGGGTTAGATTTAAGATTAGGATGATATTTAGAGCTAGGGTTAGTGTTAGGATAGGAGTCAGAGTCAGGGTTAGGGTTAGGACTCGAATTAAGAATAGGTTTACTTTTGGGTTTTAGTTTAAGGTTAGGAGGGTGTTTAGAGCTAGGGTGAGTGTTAACATATGAGCCAGGGTCAGGGTTAGATTTAATGTTAGGGTTAGGATTTGAATTAAGGCTATGATTAGGTCTAGGTGTAGTGTCAGGGTTTGGTTTAAGTTAAGGTTTATAGTTAGGGCTATTGCTCTTTTTGTTTTACTGCTAGGGTTAGGGTTAGGGCTAGTTTTAGTGTTTGGCATAGGCTTAGGTTCAGGGCTAGATTTCGAGTTAGGGTTAGATCTAGAGTTAGGGATAGGACTAAGGATAGGGCAAGGGTTAGGTCTAGGGTTGGGGTTATGGTAATGAATAGGCTTAGAACTAGAGATAGGAATAGTGTGAGAGTTAGAGTTAGTCTTAGGGCTAGGTTTAGAGTTAAGTTCAGATATAAGTTAGCGGTAAGGCCAGTGTTAGGGTTTGTTCTAGGTTTAGGCTCAGTTTTAGACCTAGGGTTTGTGATAGGGTCAGAATAAGGGTCAGAGCTAGTGTAAGGGTTTGGGATAGGATTACAGCTACAATGAGCGATAGGGTCAGGACTTTTAATAGGGTTTGGATTTTGGTTAGCCTAAGGATTAGGGACAGATCTAGGTTTATGGTTAGGGTTACAGTTTCACTTAGAGTAAGGGAGAGAGTTAGAGGTAGGTTTAAGGCTAGAATTAGAATAGGGTTAGGGTTAAGGTTAGATTTTGGGTGGGGTTAGGGCTAGTTTTGTGTTACATTAGGACTAGTGTTAGGGCAATTGCTAATATAAGAACTAGGGTTACAATTAGGGTTAGTTTTAGGATTAGGATTAGAGATAGGGGTTGTTTTAGTGTTAGGTTTAAGTTTAAGTTTAGGGTGATATTTAGAGCTAGGGTTAGTTTTAAGATATGACTAAAGGTCAGGGTTCGTGTTAGGACTCACATAAGGGCTAGAGTTACTGTTAAGTTTTGCTTTGAGTTTAGGATGCTGTTTCAAGCTAGGGTGAATTAAGCATATGAGTCAGTGTCATTTATACTTTTAAAGTTAGGGTTTGGACCCAAATTAAGGGTATGTTTAGGTCTAGATGTAGTGTTAGGGTTTGGTTTAAGTTAGCTTTAGGGTTATGGCTATTGCTCGGTTTTGTTTTACTGCTAGTGGTAGGGTTAGAGATAGTTTTATGATTAGTGTTAGGATTAGGTTTAGTGTTAGCATGAGGCTTAGGCTTAGGCTTAGGGCTAGGAATAATGATTGGACAAGGGTTAGAACTAGGGTTAGGGTTATGGTAAGGGCTAGGATTAGAACTAGTGATAGGGCTAGTGTGAGAATTATTTTTAGTCTTAGGGCTAAGGTTAGGGTTATGGTTAAGTAGTGGTCTAAATTAGGGCTAGGATTAGGTCTATGGTTAGTGTTCAGTTTAAGCATAGAATTAGGGTTAGATTTAGGATTTAGTTTAGGGTAAGGGATGGTGTTATGCTACTTTTAGAGGTAGGATGAAGTTTAGAATAAGGGTTAGGATTAGGGCTATGATTAAGTCTAGGTTTACGGCTACGATGAGGGCTAGGGTTTGTTATAGGGATATGGCTACGATTAGGAATATGGCTAATTTCAAGTCTAAAATTATGTTTAAAGATCAATTTAGGGTTTGGTTTATGGGTACATCTAGTGTAAGGTTTAGGTTTCAGGTTAGGGTCAGGTTTTAGGCTAGGGGTATTATTAAGGTAAAGGTTTAGGTTAGGGTTTGGAATAGGTTAAGGCTTAAAGTTAGGGATTGAATTAACATTATTGTAAGGGTTTGGGTAATGATAGGCTTAGAATTAGGATTCATGTTAAGTTTAGGAAATGGATAGGGATAGGATTAGAGATAGGGTTAGGTTTAGGCCTGAGTTTAGCATTAGGGTTAGGGTTATTTTTATGGTAATGTATACAGTTAGGGCTAGTGTTATGGTAATGATGAGGGCTAGGGCTAGGTTTAAGGTTAGGGTTAGGCTTAAATCTCGGGTTAGGACTCGGATTAGGGCTAGGATTTTGGTTAAGTTATTGCTAGTGTAAGGATTAGGTCTAATGTAAATAGAAAGGTTACGATTTTGGCTAATTTTAGGGTTAAAATTAGGGCTAGGTTTAGTTTTAGGGTTAGTGTTAAAATTAGGGTGATGTATAGAGCTAGGATTAGTGTTAGTGTCAAAGACAGTGTCAGGGTTAGTTTTAGGGTTCGGCTTAAACCTCGAATTAGGGCTAGGGCTAGGGTTAGGTGTATGGTTAGGGTTTGGTTTAGTTTAAGGGTTAGGGATACACCTTATGGCTCATTTTGTTGTAGGGCTAGGCCTAGTATTAGAGCTAGTTTTAGGATTAGTGTTAGGGTTAGGGCTAGTTTTAGGGTTAGGCTTAGGCTTCGGGTCAGCATTAGATGTAGAGATAGATTATGATGTAAGTTAAGATCTTGGGCTATGAATAGGGAAAGGGTTAGGACCAAGTTTAGGGCTAGGGTTAGGGTTACATTAAGGAATAGGGTTAGAACTAGTGATAGGGCTAGTGTGAGAGTTAGATATATTCTTAGTCCTAGGGTTATAGTTAGATTTAAAGAGATTGCAAAATTAAGGCTAAGATTAGGCCTGGGGTTAGTATTCTGGTTAGAGCTCGGGTTAGGGTTAGGATTAGGATTAATCTAGGTTTAGGGCTAGGATAAGGACTGAGGTTTTTGTTATGTTTAGGGTTAAAATTTGGGCAAGGGTTAATGTCAGGTGTGGGGTTACAGTTAAGAAGAGGACAGTTTTAGGATTCGGTTTATGGCTAGGTCTAGTTAAAGGGTTAGGTTTAGGGTTAAGCATAGGTTTTAGAGCTAGGGGAATTACTAGGTTCAGGATTAGGTTAGAGTTTGGTTTAAGGTTAGGAGGGTGTTTACAGCTAGGTGAATGTTAGGATATGTGTCAGGGTAAGGGTTAGATTTAAGGTTAGGTTTAGGATTAGAATTAAGGCTATGATTAGGTCTAGGTGTAGCGTTAGGGTTTGGTTTATGTTAAGGTTTAGAGTTGGGGCTATTGCTCATTTTGTTTTACTGTTAGGCTTAGGGTTAGGGCTACTTTTACCATTAGCATTAGTGTTAGGGCTAGTTTTAGTGTTTGGCACAGGCTTAGGTTTAGGGTTAGATTTCAAGTTAGGGTTAGATGTAGGGTTAGGGATAGGACTAATAATAGGGCAAGGGTCAGGTCTAGGGTTAGGGTTATGGTAATGGATAGGCTTAGAACTAGGGATAGGGATAGTGTGAGACTTAGTGTTAGTCTTACGGCAAGGTTTAAGGTTAGGTTTAGGTATAAGTTAGCAATATGGCCAGTGTTAGGGTTTGCTCTAGGTTTAGGTTCAGTTTTAGACCTAGGGTTTGTGTTAGGGTCAGAATAATGGTCAGGGTTAGCATAAGGGTTTGAGGTAAAATTAGAGTTAGAATGAGGGCTAGGGTCAGGACTATTAATAGTGTTTGGATTTTGGTTAGCCTAAGGATTAGGGATAGATCTAGGTTTATGATTAGGGTTACAGTTTCACTTAGGGTAAGGGAGAGAGTTAGAGCTAGGTTTAGGGCTAGAATTAGAATATGGTTAGGGTTAAAGTGACATTTTGGGTTAGGGTTAGGGCTAGTTTTGTGTCAGATTAGGACTAGCCTTAGGGAAATTGCTAATATAAGAACTAGGGTTACAATTAGGGTTAGTAATAGGGTTCGGTTTAGGGGTAGGGGTAGATATAGTGTTAGGGTTAAGTTTAAGGTTAGGGTAATATTTAGAGCTAGGGTTAATTTTAGGATATGAGTCAGTGTCACGGATAGTGTTAGGACTCACATAAGGGTAGGGTTACTGTTAAGTTTTGTTTTAAGTTTAGGATGGTGTTTCAAGCCAAGGTGAGTTTAGAATATGAGTAATTGTCAGTTATACTTTTAAAGTTAGTGTTAGGACACTAATTAAGACTTTGGTTAGGTGTAGGTGTAGTGTTAGGGTTTGTTTTAAGTTAGCTTTAGGGTTGGGTCTATTGCTTGGTTTTGTTTAACTGCTAGTTTTAGGGTTAGGTCTAGTTTTATGATTAGCGTTAGAATTAGCTTTAGTGTTAGCATGAGGCTTAGGCTAAGGCTTAGGGCTAGGACTAAGAATTGGGCAAGGGTTAGGGCTAGAGTTAGTGTTATGCTAAGGGCTAGGATTAGAATTAGTGATAGGGCTAGTGTAAGAATTACTTTTAATCTTAGGGCTAAGGTTACAGTTAGGGTTAGGAGTAGGTCTAAATTAGGGCTAGGTTATGTCTATTGTCAGTGTTCAGCTTAAACATAAAATTAGGGTTAGATTTAGGATTTAGTTTAAGGTAAGGGATGGTGTTTTGCTAGTGTTAGAGGTAGGGTGATGTTTAGAGTTAGGGTTAGGATTAGGGTTAGGATTAAGGTTATGTTTAGGGCTAGGATGATGGCTATGGTTTGTTATAGGGTAAGGGCAAGGATTAGGAGAATGGATAATTACAAGTCTAGGATTATGTTTAAAGATAATTTTAGGGTTAGGATTATGGGTACATCTAGTGTAAGGTTCAGGTTTAGGGTTAGGTTCAGGTTTAGGGCTAGGGATATTATTAAGGTGAAGGACTAGGTTAGGGTTTGGAATAGGCTAAGGCTTAAAGTTAGGGATTAAATTAATATAAGGGTCAGGGTTTGGGTAATGATAGACTTAGAATTAGGGTTCATGTTAGGTTTAGGGAAATAGATAGGGATAGGATTAGAGATAGGGCTAGGCTTAGACCTAGGGTTAGCATTAGGGTTAGGGTTATTGTTATGGTAATGAATAGGGTTAGGGCTAGGGTTATGGTTATGGTTAGGGCTAGGGCTAGGGTTAGGGTTAGGGTTAAGGCTCTGGTTAGGGCTCGGATTAGCGCTAAAATTTGGGTTAAGTTAGGTCTAGGGTTAAGATTACGGTGAATTTAAATACAAGGGTTACGATTAGGGCTCATTTTAGGGTTAAGATTAGGGCTAGATTTAGTGTTAGGGTTAGTGTTAGGATTAGGCTGATGTTTAGAGATAGGATTAGTGTTAGTGTCGGAGTCAGTGTCAGGTTGAGTTTTAGGGTTCGGCTTAAAACTCAAATTAGGGCTAGTGTTAGGTGTAGGTGTATGGTTAGGGTTTGGTTTAGTTTAAGGGTTAGGGATAGAGTTTATGGCTCTGTTTTGTTTTAGGGTTAGGGCTAGGATTAGAGATAGTTCTAGAATTAGTGTAAGGGTTAGGCCTAGTGTTAGGGTTAGGCTTAGGCTTTGGGTCAGGGTTAGATTTAGAGATAGATTAAGATCTATGGTTAGTGCTTGAGCTATGGATAGGGCAAGGGTTAGGACTCAGTTTAGGGCTAGGGTTATGGTTATTTTAAGTGATAGGGTTAGAACTAGTGCTAGGGCTAGTGTGAGAGTTAGATTGATTCTTAGGTCTAGGGTTATGGTTAGGTTTAAAGAGAGTGTAAAATTAAGGATAAGATTAGGGCTAGGGATAGTATTTGGGTTAGTCTAGTGTTAGGGTTAGGATTAGGATTAATCTCGGTTTAGGGATAGGATGAGGGCTGGGGTTTTATTAGGGTTAGGGCTAGGATTAGGACTAGGGATAATGTCAGATGTGGGGTTATGGTTGAGGAGAGGACAGTTTTAAGATTAGGTTTATGACTAGGTCTAATTTAAGGGTTAGGTTTAGGGTTAAGTGTCAGGTTTAGAGCTAGGGAAATTATTAGGGTCAGGATCAGGTTAGAGTTTGGTTGAGGTTATGGTTTAGGGTTAGGGCTCAAATAAGCATTAGGGTCAGGGTTAGGGTAATGATAGGTTTTGTTTAGGGTTCAGGTTAGGTTTACGGTAATTGATAGGGTTAGGTTTAGCAATAGGGTTGGTGTTAGGCCTAGGGTTAGAATTAGGGTAAGTATAATGGTTATGATAATGGATAGGGTTAGAGCTATGGCTAGGGCTAGGGTTACGGTCAGGAATAGGTCTTGAGTTAGGTTTAGTGTTAAGGTTAGAACTTGGGTTCGTGTTAGGGCTATGTTTAGCATAAGATTAAGTTTTTCAGCTAGGGTTAGGGCTAGGGCGAGGGTTAGGTTTAGAGTTAGGTCTAGGGATAAATTAGATTATGCTTAGTGTTAGGATTGGATTAGGGGTAGCATCATCATTAGGGGTAGATTAGGGTTAAAGTCATGGATATGTTTAGATGTAGGCATAGGGTTATGGTTAGTGTTAGATTGAGGTTTAGGTTTAGGATAAGGGCTATAGTTTTGTTTAGGTTTATGGTAAGGTTTAGGGTTATGAATTAGAGTTAGGTCTATGGTAAGTGTGTGGTTTAGGGTTAGGTCTTGTGTGAGTTTTCTGGTTACGTTTAGGGTTAGGGTTAGGCCTAGGGTTATCAATAGATTTAGGGTTAGTTTTAGGGTAATGGGTAGGTTTAGAGCTAGGTTTAGGGCTAAGGTTAAGGTTAGGATTAGGGATAGTGTTAGGGGTCTATTTAGGATAGTTGCAGGTTTATGTTTAGTGTAAGGTTCAGGCTTTGAGCTAGGGACTAATGAAGTGTTAGGTTAGTGTTAGGGTTAGGGTTATGCTTCAGCCTAGAATTAGCTCTAGGTTTTGTGTTAGTTTTAGACATAGGATTAGGGCTGTGGGTAATGTAAGAGCTAGTGTTATGATTAGGGCTAGTTCGAGGGTTAGGATTTTGGCTAGGTCTAGTGTTAGTTTTAGATTTTTGGTTAGGGTCAGGTTTAGAGTTAGGTTTACTCTTAAAGGCAGGGTCAGTGTTTAGGTTTGAGTTAGAGTTAGGATTACAGCCAGAATTAGAACTAGGTTAAGATCTAGGGATAGGGTTAGTGTTTGTGTTAGTTTAAGGGTTACTTTAAAGACTAGGGAGAGGTTTTAGTTTACGTCTAGGGCTAGAGTTAAGGCTAGATTTAGGATTTGGTTTAGGTCTAGGGCTAGTGTTATGGTTTGGTCTAGGGTTAGGTCCAGGTTTAGACCTAGGATTAGTGTTAGGGTCAAAATAATGGTCACGGTTAACATTATGGTTTGGAATAGGGTTAGAGCTAGAGTGAGGGTAGAATTATGACTATTAATAGGGTTAGGGTTTGGGTTAGCTTAAGGATTAGGGATAGGTTTAGGGTTACCATTAGGGTTAAGGTTTTGCTTTGGGTAAGGGATAGGCTTATAGGTAGGGTTAGGTCAAGAGTTAGTGTTAGGCTTAGGGTTATATCTAGGTTTAGGGTTCAGATTAGGGCTAATTTTTGTGTTAGGGTTAGGGCTAATGTTATGGCAATGCATTATGTAAGAACTAGGTTACAATTAGGGTTATGGGTAGGGGTAGGTTTAGTGTTAGGATTAGGTTTAATGTTAGGGTGATATTTATAGCTAGGTTAGTATTAGGATATGATTCAGAGACAGTGTTAGTTTTAGGGTTAGGGTTAGGACTCAAATAAGGGCTAGAATTACTTTTGGGCTTCAGTTTATGGTGAGGGCTGTCTTTAGACCTAGGGTGACTGTTAGGATATGAGTCAGTGTCAGGGTTAGTTTTAAGGTTATGGTAATGACTCGTATTAAGGCCAAGGTTACTGTTAGAGTTCGGTTTAAGTTTAGGGTGGTGTTTAGACCTAGGGTGAGTGTTAGGGTATGATTCGGGGTCAGAGTTAGTTTAAGGTTATGATTAGGACTTGAATTATGGCCAGGTTTAGGTCTAGGTGTAGTGTTAGGATTTGGTTTAAGTTAAGGTTTAAGATTAGAACTATTGCTCAGTTTTTTTTTTTTTTTTTTTGCTTTGAGAGAGAGAGAGAGAGAGAGAGAGAGAGAGAGAGAGAGAGAAATAGAGACAGATAATTTTTTAATATTATTCGTTTTTAAGGTATTGGTGGAAACAGAATATTCTTTTTAATTATATTATTTTTGTTGCTGAAGATTGTACCCTGCACCCCGCACATGCCAAGCTAATGCGCTACACCTTGAGCCAAATCCTCAGCCTCTATTTATCAGTTTTGTTTTAGTCATAGGTTACATGATTAGCATTAGGATTAGGGAGAGTGTTTGTGTTAGTCTTAGGCTTAGGGTTAGGTTAAGACTTGGAGTTAGGTTTAGATCTAGGGTTAGGACTGTGTCTAAGGATAGGGCAAGGGTTAGGGCTAGGTTTAGGGTTATGGTAATGATAGGGATAAAACTAGGGATAAGGCTACGGTGAGAGTGAGAGTTAGTCTTAGGGCTAGGGTTATGGTTAGTTTTAGGGATACGGTTAAATCAGGGCAAGGTTTAGAACTAGGGTTAGTGTTCAGCTTAGCCGTCGCATTAGGGCTAGGTTAAGGGTTAAATTTAGGGTAAGGGATGTGTTATAGCTAGATTTAGTGGTTGAGCGAGGGTTAGAATTAGGATTAGGTCTAGGGTTAGGGTTAGGGTTATGATTAAGGCTAGGTTTATTGCTAGGATGAGGGCTAGGGTTTGTTGTAGGGTTAGGTCTAGAATTAGGGCTAGGGATAATGTCAGGTTTAGTGTTACAGTTAGGAGTAGATTTAGGATTAGGTCTATGTCTTAGTCTAGTGAATGTATTAAGTTTAGGGTAAGGGTCAGTTTTAGAGCTAGGGGTATTTTTAGGTTCAGGATTACGGTTTGTGTTAGGTTAAGATTTAGGGATAGGGCTCAAATAAGCATTAGTTTTAGAGTTAGGATTAGGGTAATGAATAGGGTTAGGTTAGGGTTCAGGGTAGGTTTAGGGTAATGGAGAGATTTAGGTTTTGCAATAGGGTTAGGGTTAGGCCTAGGATTAGCATTAGGAGTAGGGTTATCATAAGGGTAATGTATAGTGTTTGGGTTAGAGTTTGGGTTAGGGCTAGGGTTAGGGTTATTGTTAGGGATAAGGCCAGGGTTATGTTTAGGCCAAAGGTTAGGCTTCCAGCTATGGTTAGGTGTAAGGTGAGGGTTAGGTTTAGGGTTAGGGCTAGGGTTAGTGTTCGGGTTATGCTTACAGTACATTTAGGCCTTGGATTAGGGCTAGGTATTGTATTAGGTTTAGGTCTAGGTTTAGTTCTATGGGTACTGTAAAATTCTGGGTTCTAATTAGGGCTACTTTTAGGGATAGGGTTATGGCTAGTTCTAGTGTTAGGTTTAGATTTTGGTTTAGAGTCATTTTTAGAGCTAGGTTTACTGTTAGTGTCAGGGCCAGTGTTCAGATTAGAGTTAGGGTGAAAGCCAGAATCAGGAGTAGGTTTAGGTCTGGAAATATTGTTATTTTTGGGTTTAATTAAAGTTATTGTTAAAGATAGGACTAAGTTTTTGTTTAGGTCTAGGGCAGGAGTTATTGCTAGATTTAGGATTAGGTTAAGGTCTAGGGGTAACGTTAGGCTTAGGTTTAAGTAAAAGTTTACTGGTAGGGCTAGATTCAGGGTTCAGTTTAGGGCTAGGGTCAGGTTTAGACCTATAATTAGTGTATGGTCAGAATAAGGGTGAAGGTTAGAGTTAGGATTTGGGTTCCTTTTAGAGCTAGAATGAGGGCTATGTTTTGGACTAATAATAGTTTTAGTGTTTTATTTAGGCTAAGGATTACAATTAGAACTAGGGTTAGCATTATGGATAGGGTTTGGCTTAGGGTAAGGGATAGGGTTAGATCTAGGCTTAGAGCTATGTTTAGGATTAGGTTTAGGGCTAGGGTTAGGGTTATTGTTAGGGTTAAATCTAGTTTTAGGGCTCAGATTAGGGCTATTTTTGTTTTGGGGTTAGGGCTTCAGTTAGGATTATGGCTAATATAAAATCTAGGTTTATTATTAGGGTTAGTTTTAGGGCTAGGGTTTGGGCTAGGAATGGTGATAGCATTTGCTTTATGGTTAGGGTGATATATAGAGCTAGGTTTAGTGTTTGGATATGAGTCATAGTAAGGGTTAGTTTTAGTCCTAGGACTTGAATTTGAGCTAGGGTTATGGCTATTGTAGGGTTAGGGTTTGGTTTAGGTTTGGTTTAGGGTTAGGGTAAAGGCTCCGTTTTGTTTTAGGGCTAGTGCTATGTTTAGGGTTAGTTTTATGATTAGCGATAGTATTCAGCTAGTGGTAGGGTGAGGTTTAGGCTTAAGGCTAGGGTTAGGTTTAGAGTTTATAACCATAATTTAGAGTTATGGTTAGATCTAGAGTTAGGGTTAAGGTTAAGGTTAGTCTTATGGTTATGGTAATGGACAGGTTTAGAAATAGAAATAGGGCTTGGTTGAGAGTTAGAGTTATTCTTGGGGCTAGAGTTAGGGATTTGCTTAGGGTTAGGGCTAGATTAGTGCTAGGATTAGTGTTAGGATTAGGCCTGTGGTTAAGGCTAGAATTAGAGTTAGTGTTAGTGTTAGGGTTTTGATTAGTTTTAGGGGAAGGGATGAGGTTATAGCTAGGTTCATGGCTAAGGCAAGGGTTAAAATTAGGTATAGGAATAGGGTGAGTGTTCTGGGTAGGATTAAGGCTAGGTTTAGGGCTAGGATGAGGGCTAGGGTTTGTGTTAGGATTAGATCTAGGATTACAGCTAGGGCTAATGTCAGGTGTAGGGTTATGGTTAGAAATAGTATTAACTTTAGGTTTCTGGCTAGGTCTATTGGAAAGTTAGGTTTAGGGTAAATGTCAGGTTTCAAGCTAGGTGTATTATTATGGTCAGAGTCCGATTTAGGGTTTGGTTTAGGATAAGGTTTAGGGTTAGGGCTCAAATTAGCATCAGGGTTAGGGTTAAAGTAATGGATAGTGTTATATTTAGGTTTCAGGGTAGGTTTGGAGTAATAGATAGGGTTAGTGTTAGTGATAGGATTAGGGCTAGGATTAGGTTAGGGTTTGGGATGGGGCTAGGGTTATGTTTAGGTTAAAGGTTTGGTTTGAGCTAGGGTTAGTTCTAAGGAGAAGGTTAGGGTTAGGAATAGGGCTATGGTTAGTTTAGGGTTACATTAGGGCTAGGATTAGGCCTAGGATTAGGGCTAGTTTTTTTGTTATTTTAGGCCAAGGGTTAGGGCCATGGGGAGTTCAGAGCTAGGGTTATGATTAGGGCTAGTTTTAGGGTTTGGGTTATGGCTAGGTATAGTGTAAGGATTCAGTTTTGAGTTAGGGTGAGCTTTGGAGCTAGGTTTATATTAGGGTCAGAGTCAGTGTTCATGATAGAGTGAGTGTTGAGGTCAGTGCCAGAATTAGGACTAGGGTTAGGTCTAGAAGTAGGGTTAGTGTTTGGGTTATGTTAAGGGGGATTGATAGGGCTAGGGCAAGGTTGTTGTTCAGGTCTAGGGCTAGAGTTATAGCTAGATTTAGGATTAGGTTTAGGTGTAGGACTAGTGTTAGGTTTAGGTTTAGGTATAGGATTACTGGTAGGGCTAATGTTAGGGTTCAGGTTCGGGTTAGGGTCAGGTTTAGACCTACGGTTAGTGTTAGCATCATTATAAGTTTCAGGGCTTGGATTAGGGTTTGGGCTATGGTTAGAGCTAGAATGAGGGCTAGGGTTAGGACTAGTAATAGGGTTAGGATTTGGGTTAGGCTATGTTTTAGGGTTAGGACTAGGGTTAGCATTAGGTTTATGGTTTGGCTTAAGGTAACAAATAGGATAAGAGTTAGGGTTAGGGAAGGGTTAGGGACTGGCTTATGGCTAGGGTTAGTGTTAGGGTTAAAGCTAGGGTTAGCGCTTAGATTAGGGCCAGGTTTTGGGTTAGGTGAGGGCTAGTTTTAGGGCTACAGCTAATGTACCAACTAGGGTTATGAATAGGGCCAGTTTTTGTCTTCATGTTATGGTTAGGTCAAGTGTTAGGGTAAGGGTTAGTATTAGCGTGATGTGTAGAGCTAGAGTTAGTGTTAGGATCAGGGTCAGTATTTAGGTTAGATTTAGCTTTAGGGTTAAAACTAGAATTATAACTAAGGTTATATCTCAGGGTAGGGTTAGTGTTTGGGTTAGGTTAAAGTTTATTATTAGGGCTAGGGCTACGTTTTTGTTTATGTCTAGGGCTAGAGATATGGCTAGATTTAGGATTATGTTTAGGTCTAGTGCTATTGTTAGGGTTCAGGTTTAGGAATAGGTTTATTTCTTTGCTAGTGTTAGGGTTCAGTATAGGGTTCAGGTCAGGTTTAGACCTACGGTTATCATTAGAGTCAGAATAAGTGTCAGGTTTGAGTTATGGTTAGAGCTAGAATGAGAGCTAGGGTTAGAACTAATAATAGGATTATGGTTAGGACTATGGTGAGCATTAGGGTTAGCGTTGTTTTAGGGTAAGGGATAGGGTTAAACCTACGTTTAGGATAAATTTTGGGTAGGGATAGGGCAAGTATTAGGATTAGGTTTTATTGTTAAAGCTAGGGCAAGGTTTCAGATAAGGGCTAAATTTTGGTTAGAGTTCAGGCTAGGTTTAGAGTTACAGCCAATGTTTGTAGTAGAGTTATGATTTGTGTTAGTTATAAAATTGTGTTTAGGAATAGTTCTAGTTTTAGGGTTACATTTAACATTAGGGTAATGTTTAGAAACAGGGTTATTATTAGGGTCAAAATTAAAATTAGGGGTAGTTTTAGGGTTAGGGTTTGGACTCGAATTAGGGATAGGGATACGTGTAAAGTTAGATTTTGGTTTAGGTTAAGCTTCAAAGTTAGGGCTATGTCTTGGTTTGGTTTTAGGGCTATGGCTATGGTAAAGGTGAGTTTTAAATTAGCATAAGGTTTAGGACTAGTGTTAGGGTTCGGTTTAGTCTTAGGTTTAGAGTTAGATTTAGAGTAAGGATTCGATCTAGGGTTAGGTCTAAGTCTAAGGTTGTGGCTAGCGTTAGTTGTAGGTTTATGGCTACGATTAGTGTTATGATAAAAATAGGGTTAGAACTAGGGATAGGGCTTGGGTGAGAGTGAGAGTTAGTCTTAGGGCTAGGCTTAGGGTTTGCTTAGGTATAGGGCTTAATTAGGGCTAGGAATAGGACTAAGTTAATGTTTATGTTTAGGCCTAGGTTACTTTTGGGCTTAGGGTTAGTTTTAGTGTAAATAATTGGGTTATGGATAGGATTAGAGCTAGGTTAGGGTTAGGGTTAGAGCTATGGTTTGTGTTAAGTTTAGGGCTAGGATTACAGCTAGGGCAAATGTCAAGTCTATAGTTACATTAGGAATAGTTTAGGGTTAGGTTTATGGCTAGGTCTAATATAAGGGTTAGGTTTAGGGATAGGGTCAGGATTAAAGATATATATAATATTACAGGAAGGGTCAGAGTTATCGTTTGGCTTAGGTTAAGTTTAGGATTAGGGCTCAAATTAGCAATAGGGTGAGGGTTAGGGTAATGATAGGGTTAGGTTTAGGGTTCATTTTAGGTTTAGGTTAATGAATAAGGTTAGGGTTTGCAATAAGGTAGGTTTAGGCCAAGGTTACCATTAGGGTTATGGTTATGGTTAGGGTAATGTATAGGGTTAGAGCTAGTGATAAGGCTAGGGTTTTGGTTAGGATTCTGGATAGGGTTAGGGTAAGGTTAAGGCTAGATTTTGTTTTTTTGTTAGGGCCAGGGTTAGGGCTATGGCTAATGTATGAACTAGTGTTACAATTAGTGCTAGTTTTAGAGTTAGGGTTAGGGTGATCTTTAGAGCATGGGTTATATTTAGTGTCAGTGTCAGGGTCAGGGTTAGTTTAGTGTTAGGTTTAGGAATCAAATTAGGGCTGAAGTTAGTGCTAGGTTTAGGGTTAGGTTTTTGTTTAGGTTAAGGGTTATGGTTAGGCTATTGCTCAGTTTTGTTTTAGGGCTAGGGCTAGGGTTAAGGCTAGATTTTGGATTAGCGTCAGGGTTAGGGCTAGTGTTAGAGTGAAGTTTAGGCTTAGGGTTAGGGTTAAATTTAGAGTTAGGGTTGATCTAGGGTTGGGCTCATGCTAGGGTTAGGGCTAGGTTTATGGTTATGGTAAGGAATATTGTTAGAACTAGGGATAAGTCTAGGGTGAGAATTAGAGTTATTCTTAGGAGTAGGCTTAGGGTGAGGGTTAGGGTTAGGGCTAAATTAGGGCTAGGATTAGGAATAAGGTAGGTGTTAGGGTTAAGCCTAGGTGTTGGGGTAGGCTTGGGTTTAGCACTGAGGTCAGGGTTAAGTTTAGGGGAATGGGTGGGATTATAGCTAAGTCTAGGGCTAGGGTGAGTGTTAGAATTAGAATTAGGCCTATGGTTATGTTTCAGTTTAGGATTAAGGCTAGATTAGGGCTAGGATTAGGGGTAGGTTTTTTGATAGGGATAGGGCTAGGTCTCTGGCTAGAGATAATATCAGGTCTAGGGTTATGTTTAAGGATATTTTTACGGTTAGGTTATGGCTAGGTCTAGTGTTAGGATTAGGTTTAGGTTAAAGGTCAGCTTTAGATCTAGAATTATTATTTGTTCACGGTAAGGGTCAGGGTTAGCGTTTGGTTTACTTTAAGGTTAAGGGGTTAGGGCTCGAATTAGCATTGGGTTAGGTTTAGAGTTAAGGTAATGGAAAGGTTTACTTTAGGTTTTAGATAAGGTTTAAGGTAACTGTAGGGCTAGGTTTCAGCTATCAGGTTAGGGTTAGCATTAGGGCTAGGGTTATGATTAGTATAATGCGTAGTTTTAGAGCTAGGTTTAGGGCTAGGTTATGATTTGGATTAAGACTAGGATTAGGGTTAGGTTTGGGGATAGGGCTAGTGTTTGGATTAGGTGTAATTGTTAGTTTTAAGGTAAGTGTTAGTTTAGGGTTAAGGTTATGGTTTGGTTAGGATAAGGGTTAGTGTTTGATCTAGGGTTAGGGCTAGTGCGAAGGTTAGGTTCTGGTTCACTTCTGAGTTCGAGATTATGGTTAGAGTTAGGTTTAGTGTTAGGGATAGGGTTTTAACTAGAGTTAGAGTTAGGGTTAGGGTAATGGATATGTTTAGAGGTAAAGTTTGGGCTAGGGTTAAGGTTAGGATTAGGACTAGGGTTAGGAATATATTTTAGAATAGAGCTAGGCTTATGTTTAAGGTAAGGGTTAGGCTTTGAGCTAGGGTTAGGTCTAAGGAGAGGGTTAGGTTTAGAGTTAGGATTAGGGCTAGACTTAGGTTTATGCTTAGAGCTAAGTTTAGGCCTAGGATTAGCTCTAGGTTTTGTGTTAGGTTTAGGGCTAGGGTTAGGACTATGAGTAATGTAAAACCTAGGGTTATGTTTAGGGCTAGTTTTAGGTTTAGGTTTATAGCTAGGTCTAGAGTTAGGTCTAGGTTTTGGGTTAGTCTCAGGTTTAAAGCTAGATTAAGTTTTAGGATCAGGGACAGTGTTCGGGATAGGGTTAGGTTTAGGGTTACAGATAGAATTAGGGCAAGGTTTAGGTCTAGGGATAGGGTAACTGTTTGGTTTAGGTTAAGGGTTATTGTTAGGGCTAGTGCTAGGATTTTGTTTAGGTCTAGGGCTAGAGTCATAGCTATAAGTAGGATTAGCTTTTGGTCTAGGTCTAGTGTTAGGCTTAGGTATATGTATAGGGTTTCCAGTAGGTCTAGTGTTATGTTTTGGTTTAGGTTTAGGGCCAGGTTTAGTTCTAGGGTAATTTATAGGGAAAGATGAGTGTCAGGTTTAGGTTTAGAGGTAGAAAGAGGGCTAGGGTTAAACTAGCAATATGGTTAGAATTGAAGTTAGGCTAAGGATTAGGGTTAGGACTAGGGTTAGCATTTGGGTTAGTGTTTGGCTTAGGGTAAGGGATAGGGTTAGAGCTAGGGTTAGTGATAGGGTTAGGGTTAGGTTTAGGGCTAGTGTTAGGGTTAGGATTAGAATTAAAGCTAGGTTTAGGGCACAATCCAGGGTAGGATTTGTGTTAGGGTTAATTCCAGGGTTAGGACAATGACTAATGTATGAACTAAGGTTATTATTAAGGCTAGATTTAGGGTCACAGTTAAGGCTAGGTCTAGTGTTATGGTTCATTTAAGTTAGGGTGATATTTAGATCTAGGATTAGTGTTAGGGTCAGTGTCAGGGTCAGAGTAATTTTTAGAGTTATGTTTAGGGCTAGTTGTAAGGTTTGGGATTGGTTTAGGTTAAAAGTTTCGGTTGGGGATATGGCTTGGTTTTGTTTTATGGCTATGCCCAGAGCTAGAGCAAGTTTTAAGATTAGCATTGTGGTTAGGGGTAGTGTTACTGTTTTGTTTGGCTTATGATTACTGTTAAATTTGGAGTTAGGTTTAGATTTAGAGTTAGGTTTAGATCTAGAATTAGGATAGGGGTAAGGATAGAACTAGGGCTAGGGCTAGTTTAAGAGTTATAGTTAGACTTAGGGCTAGGGTTAGGGTTAGGATATGATTAAATTAGGCTAGGATTAGCGTTAGGCTTAGTGTTAGCATTAGGCCTAAAGTTAGGTCAGGGGTTAGGGTTAGGTTTAGGGTTATAGTTAAGTTTATAATAAGTGATGGGGTTATAGGTAGGTTTAGGGCTAGGGTGAGGGTTAGAATTAGAGTTAGGTCTCAGGTTATGGTTCGGGTTAAGATTAAGGCTAGGTTTAGGGCTAGGATTATGGTTAGAGCTAATTTCAGGTCTAGAGTTATGGGTAAATATAGTTTAAGTTTAGTTTTATGGTTACGCCTTGTTTAAGCCTTAGGTTTAGGGTTAGGGTCAATTTTAGAGCTAAGGGTATTATTAGAGTCATGGTCATGATTAGTGTTTTGGATAGGTTAAGGTTTAAATTTAGAACTTGAATTAGCATTAAGGTTAGGATCAGCCTAATGATAGCATTAGGTTTAGGTTTCAGGTTAGATTTACAATAATGGATAGGGTGAAGATTAGGGATAGGGTTAGGTTTAGGCCTAGGGTTAGGATTAGGGTTAGGGTTATGGTTAGGGTTAGGGTTAGGGTTAGAGCTAGGGTTACAGCTAGAGTTATGGTTACAATTAGTGATTGGGTTAGAGTTAGGATTAGGGTTAAAGCTAGGATTATGGCTCAAAATAGGGCTTGGATTTGGGTTAAGTTAGGTCTAGGGTTTGTGTTACGGCTAATGTAAGTACTAGGGTTATGATTAGGGCTAATTTTAGTATTATGGGTTAGGAATAGTTCTAGTGTTAGGTTTAGGTTTAGGGTTAGGGTGATGTTTAGACCTAGGGATAGTATTAAGATCAGAGTCAGGGTGAGGATTAGTTTTAGGGTTCAGTTTAAGACTCGAATTATTGCTAGGGTTAGGGCTAGGTGTAGGATCAGGGCTTGGTATATGTTAAGGATTAGGGTTAGGTCTATGGCTTGGTTTTGTTTTAGAGCTAGGGCTAGGGTTAGGGCTAGTTTTAGGACTAGACTTAGGGTTAGGGCTAGGTTTAGGTTTAGGCTTAGGCTTATTGTTAGGGTTAGATTTAGTGTGAGGGTTAGATCTAGGGTTATTGCCAGGGATATGATTAGGGCTAGGGATAGACCTAAGGTTCAGGCTAGGATTACACTTCCAGTAAAGTATAGGGTTAGAACTAGAGTTAGGGGTAGAGTGAGAATTAGAGTTAGTCTTTGGGCTAGGGTTAGGGTTTGGGTAAGGGATAAGACCATATTAGGGCTAAGATTGGGGCTAGGGTTAGTGTTAGGGTTATAATTAAGGCTATGTTTAAGGCTAGGATAAGGACTAGGGTTTTTTCTAGGGTTAGGCCTAGGTTTATGGCTAGGGCTAAAGTCAGGTCTAGGGTTATGGTTAGGGATCATTTTAGTGTTAGGTTTATGGCTAAGTCTAGTGTAAGGGTTAGGTATAGGGTAATAGTCAGGCATGGACGTAGAGTAATCATTCATGTCAGGGTCAGTGTTGGGCTTTTGTTTAGGTTTGAGTTTAGGGTTAGGGCTCAAATTAGCATTAGGGTTAGCATTAAGGTAATTATAGGGTTAGGTTTTGGTTACCTCTTAGGTTTAGGGTAATTGACAGTTTGGGGGATAGTGGTAGGGTTAGACTTAGGCTTAGGGTTATATTAGCTTGAGGGTAATGTTTTGGGTAATGGATACAGTTAGAGTTAAGGATATGGCTAAGATTATGGTTAGGATTAGGTCCTGAGTTAGGGTTATGGTGTGGGTCAGAACTAGGGTTAGGTTTAGGTTTGTTTAGCATAAGGGTTAGGTTTTGAGCTATGGGTAGGGATAGCTGGGAGTTAGCTTCAGGGTTAGGTCTAGTGATAGGATTATCGTAGGTTTTGGGTTGGAGTTAGGGTTAGAGTTAGACCTAAGATTAGTGGTAGGGACAGTATAAGGGTCAGGGTTAGGATTAGAATTTGGGATAGGGTTAGAGCTAAAATGAGATCTAGGATTAGGGCTACTGATAGAGTTAGGGTTTTGGTTAGCCTAAAAATTAGGTCTAGGGTTACCCTTAGGTTTAGGGGTTTGCTTAGGGTAAGGGATTGTTTTAGAGCTAGGTTTAGGGCTTTGGTTAGGATAAGAGTTAGGGTTAAATCTATTTTTAGGGCTACTGTTTGTGTTAGGGTTAGGGATAGAATTAGGGCCATGGCTAATATAAGAACTAGTGCTAAAATTGGGGTAGTTTTAGTGTTATGGTTAGGTTTAGTCTTAGGGTTAGGATTAAGTTTAGGGTGACATTTATAGTTAGGGTTTGTTTTAGGATAAGATTCAGGGTGCGTTTTAGGGTTAGGGTTAGGACTCGAATTATTATTAGGGTTATTCTTAGCATTTGGTTTAAGGTGAGGGCGGTGTTTAGAACTATGTGTAGTGTTAGGATATGAGTCAGGGTCAGTGTTAGTTTTAAAGTAAGTGTTAGAACTCGAATGAGGACTAGGGATAGGTCAAGGTTTAGTGTTAGGGTTTCGTTTAAGTAAATATTTAGGGTTAGGGCTATTGCTTGGTTTTGGTTTAGTCCTAGGGTTAGGTTTAGGGATAGTGTAAGTGTTAAGCTTAGGCTTAGGGTTAGGTTAGATTTGGAGTTAGGGTTAGATCTATGGTTAGGGCTGGGACTAAGGATCTGGCAATGGTTAGGGCTGGGGATAGGGTTATTTTTCAAGATAGGGTTAGAATTAGTGATAAGTATAGGGCGAGAGTTAGAGTGAGGCTTAGGGCTAGGGTTAGTGTTAGGGTTAGTGATAGGGTAAAATAATGATAGGATTATGGCTAGGTTTATTGTTTGGCTGAAGCCTAGAGTTAGTGTTAGGGTCAGGGTTAAGTTTAGGGTAAGAGATGGCATTATAGCTAGGTATAGAGGTAGGGTGAGGGTTACAATTTGGATTAGCAGTAGGATTATGGTTGGGGTTATGATTAAAGCTAGGTTTAGGGCTAGGATGTGGGCTAGGGTTTCTTTCAGGTTTAGGATTGGGATTAGGCCTAGGGCTAATTTCAGGTCCAGAATTATGGTAAAAGATAGTTTTAGGGTTAGTATTAGGGCTACATCTAAGGTAAAGGTTAGGTGTAGGGTTATGTTCAAGTTTAGAGCTAGTGGTTTAATTAGGGTCAAGGTCAGGGTTAGTGTTTGGGTTAGGTTAAGGTTTAAAGTTAGGGTTTGAATTATATTTAGGGTTAGGGTGATGACAGGTTTAGGTTTAGTTTGAGGTTAGGTTTAGGGTAATAGATTGGGTTAAGATTAGAGATAGGTTTAGGTTCATGCCTAGGGTTAGCATTATTGTTATGGTTTTGGTTATGGTAATGGAGAGAGTTAGAGATCGGTTTATGGTTACATTTATTGTTATGAATAGAGCTAGTTTAAGGAAGGAGTCACTTTTACCTTGCCTAAATATGCTTCTCAGTTATGGGCCTTCTCATTAGGGCTAGTTTTAGGATTAGTATTATGGTTTGGGCTAGTGTTAGGGTTTGGCTTAGTCTTCAGGTTAGGGCTCAATTTAGAGTTAGGTTTTGTCTAAGGTTAGTACTAGGGCAAAGGATAGGGCAAGGGTTAGGGCTAGGGTTAGGGTTAAGTTAATGTATAGGGTTAGAATGAGTGAAAGGTCGAATGTGAGATTTCAAGTTAGTCTTAGGACTAGTGTTAGATATAGGGCTAAATTAGGGCTAAGATGAGGTCTAGGATTAATGTCAGGGTTAGTCCTAGAATTTGGGTTGGCATTGTAGTTAAGGCTATGTTTAGGGCTATGATAAGGTCTAGGGTTTGTGTTAGGGTTAGGGCTAGAATTATGGCTAGGGCTAATGTCAGATCTAGGGTTACAGTTAGGGATAGTTTTAGTGAAAGGTTTATGGCTAGATCGAAGAGTTAGGTATAGGATAAGTGTCAGGTTTAGAGCTAGGGAAATTATTAAGGTCAGTTTCCATGTTAGGGCTTGGTTTAGGTTTGAGTTTAAGGTTACAGCTCAAATTAGAGTTAGGGTTAGTTTTAGGGTAAAGATAGGTTTAGGTTTAGGGTTCAGGTCAGGTTTAGGGTAATTGAAAGTTTTGGAGATAGTGATAGGTTTAGGGTTTGTCTTAGGGTTAGCATTAGGATTAAGGTTATGTTTAGGGTAATGGATACAGTTAGATTTAAGATTAGGGCTACTGTTATGGGTAGGATTAGGTCTTGGGTCAGGGTTAGGGTGAGGGTTAGGAATAAGGCTAGATTTACAGCTTGGATGAGGGTTTGTTGTAGGGCTAGGGCTAGGATTAAGGCTGGGGTTAAAGTCATGTCTAGCATTACAGTTAAGGGTAGTTGTAGGGTTTGGTTATGAATAGGTCTACTATAAGTGTTAGCTTTAAGGCAAAGGTCAGGTTTAGACCTAGGCATATTATTACAGTCCAGGTCAGGATTAGGGATTGTTTTGGGTTAAGTTTTAGGGTTAAGTCTCAAATTAGCATTAGGTTTAGAGTAATGGATATGGTTAGTTTTAGGGTTCAGATTAGGTTTAGGGTTTTGAATACCTTAGGGATAGCTATACAGTTAGGTTTAGTCCTATTGTTAGCATTTGGGTTATGCTTAAGTTTTGGGTAAAAGATAGGATTACAGCTAGGTTTAGGGCTACATTTATGGTTAGGATTAGGGCTAGTGTTAGTGTTAGGGTAAGGGTTATTTTTAGGCCTAGAGTTAAGGTTAGGTTTAGGGTAAGTGTTATGGATGTAGCTAGATTTAGGGCCAGGGCGAGGGGTAAGGTTAGAGCAAGTCTAGGGTAAATGTTTGGGTTAGGGCTACGTATAGCATTAGGTTTAGGGTTAGAGTTATGGTAATGAATAGAGTTAGAACTAGGCTTTTGGCAATGGTTACAGTTAAAATTAGAGTTAGGGATAGGGCTATGTTAATGCTTAGGTTTAGGATTAGGTCTCAGTTTAGAGGTAGTGTTAGGGTTAGAGTTACTTTATTCAAATTTTTTTTGATACAATCCAGGATTCATCTTTAATTAACTTTACTCTGTTTCCCAAGTTTAGGCCTTTTGGTTCAACAGTTTGGTTTCCAGAACAATTAATATTTTCATTTTACTTCATTTTGACCTATATGAGTAAATGTAAAAGGACCTGGAAATCAAAGAGGGTTTATGCTAGCTGCTCACAACTGCACACACAACCTCAATTCTTTGTGGGGACACTCTGATATTTTCCTTTTCAGTGTAGGCCTAAGCTGAAGCATGCAAAAACAACTTTATCCAAGAGCCCCTGAGGAGAAAGCAGGGAATATGAATGAACTGAAATTCCTCCCATAATTATTTTGTCAGATTTGTTTGATACTGAGTAGAATTTATTATTTAGCTTGCCCCACAAAGCTCTCCAAGTGTGAGACTTCTAGGATTAATGGTTCTCTAATCAGGTTAGGGTTAGTGATAGGTTTGGGGTTAGGGCTAGGGTTAGATGTAGTATTAAGTGAGAGTAAGTTTTGTACAGATTTCTTGGATACTTGGAAGGAGTCATCTTTTACCTTGCCTAAATATGCTCCTCAGGTATGGGCCTTCTCATTTCAATGGTTCACTAACAGGGACACTCTGTATTTTACGAATTCACTTTATATTGACCTATATAAGTAAATGAAACTGGAGGTTGAAATCAAACCTGGTTTGTGCCAGCTGCTTGAAACTTCAAACAGTTAATCAGTTCTCTGTGGGAACTCTCTGGTTTGTTCATTGTGAAAGTAGACCTAAGATGAAGATGGCAAAAACAACTTTATCTGAGAGCCCTTTAGCAGAAAACAGAGAAATATGCATAAACTGAAATACAACATCAATTATTTGGTCATATTTCTTTGATATTGCATAGGATTCATCTGATAGCTTAGCCCACTAGGCTCCCCAAGTTTAGGACTTCTAGGATCAACAGTTTTTAAAACAGGTTAGTGTTTGTGTTAAGGATAGTGTTAGGGCTAGTGTTAGATCTAGTATTAGGGTTAGAGTTAGTTTTGTTCAAATTTCTTTGATACTGTGAAGGATTCATTTTTCTCCTACCCTTACTATACTCCATATCTTTGGGCCTCCTAGGTTCAATGGTTCACTGTAAAAAACAGTTTGTATTTTAAAGTTTAAATTCATTTTGTCCTATACAAGTAAATGGAAATGGAGCTGGAAATCAAGGCATTCGTGATACCTGCTTGAAACTTCACACTCCATCCATTCTCTGTGAGCAATCTCTGGTTTGTTCTTGTGATAGTAGGCCTAAGCTGAAGCATGTAAACGCAACTTTATTCAAACGGCCTTTTGAGATAACAGGGAAATATGCATGTACTGATACACTCAATGAACTTTTTGGACAAATTTCTTTGATACTGTGCAGTATTCATTCCTTAGCTTTCCCCACTAGGCTGCCGAAGTTTGGAAATTCTATGGCCAAAGGTTTCATAAAAATGTTAGGGTTAGTGGAAGAGCTAGAGTTAGAGCTAGTGTTACAGTTATTAGAGTTAGTTTTATTCAAAATTCTGTGATACTTGTCAGGATTTATCTTTTAGCTAAATTTACTTTGTTCCCCAAGTTTAGGCCTTCTCTGTTCACAGGTTCGCTGTCAGGAACATTTTGTATTTTATAATTTCACTTCATTTTGACCTATATGGGGAAGTTAATGGAGTTGAAAATCAAACAGGGTTTGTGCTAGCTTCTTGAAGCTTCACACACTCCATCACTTCTCTTTAGGGACTCTGGTATGTTTTTTGTAAAAGTAGGCCTAGGCTTAAGCATGCAAAAAACAATTTAATCTGAGAGCCCTTTAGGAGAAAACAGGAAAATATGCATGTACTGAAATACCTCCCATAATTATTTGGTCAGATTTGTCTGATGTTGCACAGGATTCATCACTTAGCTTGTCCCACAAGGCTCCCGAAGTGCAGGAATTCTAGCATCAATAGTTCTCTAATCAGGTTAGGGTTAATGTTAGGTTTAGGGTTATGGCTATGGCTAGGGTTAGAGGTAATGTTAGGGTGAGAGTTAGTTTTGTTCAAATTTCTTTGATACTGGGCAGGAGTCAACTTTTATCTAGCCTTAGTATGCTCCCAAGTTATGTTCTTTTCAATTCAATGGTTCACTATTATGAACACATTGTATTTTAAGGTTTCACATTGTTTTGTCACCTATGGGTAAATGGAAATGGAGGTGGAAATCAAACAGGCATCCCTTCCCCTAAATCTTACCCTAATCCTAACCATAAAAATAGCCCTAATCCAAGGCCTAAGCCTAAGACTAAGCCTAGACCTATTCCTAGCCCTAATTTAGCCCTAACCCTAACCCAAACTCTAGCCCTAAGACTAACTCAAACTCTTTCCATAGCCCTATTCCTAGATCTTACACTATCCTTTAACATAACCCAAACACTAGCCCTAAACTTAGCTCTAACACTAGCCATAGCCCTAACCCTAGAATTATCCATAACTGTAAATCTACTCCTAAGCCAAAACTCACACTATCAGTAGCAATAACACTAATGGTAATTATAAAACTACCCTTAACATTAGCTTTAGTCCTAAAACAACACCGAGCCATAGTACTAAACCTAACCCTTAACCTAAAGCAAATTCTAACCCTACATCTAGCCCTAAGCCTACCTCTAATTTGAATCCTATGCCTAACCATAAAATGAACCGTGACCCTTACTCTGACCCTAACACTAACCCTAGTTAAAAAATCACCCTAAAACTAAACATAATCCTAAAACTAGACTCAGTCTTAAATGTAACCCTAAAACTAGCCCTAATTGTAACCTTAGTTCTTACATTAGCTGTATACCTAAGAGGAGCCCTAATGTAACCCAGAACAGAGCCCTAATTCAAGACCCAACCCTAGCTTTAAACCTAACTCGAACCCTAAACCAAACTCTAACCCTTACCCTAAACTTAACCCTAATTTTAATTCTTGCACTAAACATAAAGCTAACCCTATCCCTAGCCATGACTCTAACCATAAACCTAGCCCTAACCCTTGCTTTAACCCTATCCATTACCCAAACCCTAACCCTAACCCTAATGCTAATCTTCAGCCTGACCCTAGCAATATCATTAAACATAACCTATCCATTAACCTAAACCTAACCTGAACTCTAACCCTAAAAATACCATTAACCTAACTGTAACCTTAACCTTAATGCTAACTCGACCCCCAATACTAATATTAAACCTAACCCTCACCATAACCCTAAACCTGACACTAACCCTAAACCTAATACTAACCCTATAAGTAACACTAAACCTAACCTGAATGCTAACCCTACCACTAATTCAAAACCTAACGCTAATGCTCACACTAACACTACCCCTATCCCTAACCCTAACCCTAACCCCAAACATAACCCTAACCCTAAACCTAACACTAACCATAACCATAACCCTAACACTAACACTAACACAAACGTTGACCCTAACCCTAACCCAAACACTAAGGCTAAACCTAACACGAACCCTAAACCTAACCCTAACACTAACCCTAACTCTAATCCAACCCTAACACTAACCCTAAACCTAAAGCAAAATTTAACACAAACCCTAACAGTAACCTTAACCCTAACACTAACCATAACCATAATCCTAATCGTAGAGCTAATTCAAATCATAAACCCAACCCTAACACTAATCACAACACTGACACACACCTTAACACTAACCATAACACTAAACCTAACCCTAACCCTAATCCTAAACCTCTATTAACATTAAGCCAATTTCTAAAACAAACACTAATTCTAACCCTAACCCTAACACTAAAACTAACTGTATCCTTAAAACTAACCATAATTTTAATTGTTAACCTAAACTTAACCTACCCTAACCCTAACACGAAACCTAACCCTAACCCTAACCCTAACACTAATACTATCCCTAAAATTAACACTAACCCTAAAAGTAAACCTATTCCTAACACCAACCCTAACCCTAAACCTTACTCTAACACAAACCCTAAAAGTAAACCTATTCCTAACACCAACCCTTACCCTAAACCTTACTCTAACACTAACGCTAAACCTATCCCCAACCCTATAGCTAAGCCTAACCCTGCCCTAATACTAAATGTAACCCTAACCCTAAGACAAACCCTAACCCTAAACCTAACACTTACCATAATGCTAACCCTTATCCTAACCCTGACACTAACTGCAACCCTAGCTCTATCACTAATTCTAACCCAACCAAAACCGTAAACCTAACCCTAACCCTAAATCTAACTCTAATCCTATTCTTATACCTAACATTAACCCTAACCCTAATACCAACACAAAACCTAACCCTAGCTCTAAACCTTCCACAAACCGTAACCCGAACCATAAACCTAACACTAACCTAAACCTAACACAAACCCTAAACATAACCTTAAACCTAACACTAACCTTAACCATAAAACTAACCCTAAACATTACTCTAACACAAACTCTAACCCTAATCCTAATACTAAACCTAATCTTAACCCTAACCCTACCACTAACTCTAACAATAACCCTAAAACTAACACTAACACTAACACTAAACCTAAACCTAACCATAACCCTAACAATAAAAATAAAACTAACCCTAACTATAAACCTAACACTAATCCTAACCTAACATAACCCTAACGCAAACCCTACCACTAAACCTAAACCTAACTATAAATCCAACCCTAACACTAACCCTAACCCTAACCCAACACTAACACTAACACTAACCCTAAACCTAATCCAAAACCTAATGTTAGTCTTAACTTTAATCCTAATCTTAATCCTGACACTAAACCTACCATAAACCTAAACCCTAAACATAACACTAACCTAACCCTAACCCTAACATTAACACTAACACAAACCCTAACCGTAATCCTAACCCAACCATAAAACTAACCCTAAACATATCCCTAAACCTAACTCTAACCATAACCCTAACCCAAAACCTAACGCTAATTCTAACCTTAATCCTAATCCTAACCCTAACCCTAGCCCTACAATAAACCCTACCCTAAACATAACACTAAATATAACACTAAACCTAACCCAAATTCTGATATAAACACTAAACCAAACCCTACAACAAACACTAACCCTAACACTAACCCTAACACAAACTCTAACCCTAATTCTAACTGTAACCCTAACCATATTCCTAATCTTAAGACAAACCCTAACACTAACCCGAACCCGAATCTTAACACAAACTCTAACGCTAAACCTAACCCTCACCCTTACAAAAACAGTAACACAAAACCTAATAGTAAACATAAAACAAACCCTAACCCTAACACAAAACCTAACCCTCAACCTAACACTAACTCTATCGGTAACCAAAATCCTAAACCTAAAACTTAACCAAATCCTAACCCTGAAAGTAACTCAGACCCTAACATGAACTCTACCCTAACCCTAACCCTAACCCTAACCCTAACCCTAACACTAAACCTAACATTAATCTTAACTCTATCTCCAACACTAACAGTGAGCATAACACTAATCCTAACCATAACCCTAACTCTACACCTAACCCCAACCCTAACCCTATCACTAACACTAAACCTAAACATAACCCTAAACTTATCACTAACCCTAACACTAACCCTAACTTGAACACTAACGCTAACCCTAACCCTAAACCTAACCTAAGAGTAACACTACACCTAATCTTAAAAATAAATGAAAACTTAACACTAACCCTAACTCTAACCCTTAACTTAACAGTAACACTATTCCTACCCCTAAACCTAACACTGACCCTAACCGTAACACTAACCCTAACCCAAGCCTAACACTAACCGTAAACCTATCCCTAATCCTAACACTATCCATAACAGTAACACTAACATTAACCCAAACACTAAAACTAAGCCAACCCTAAACCTAACCCTAACACTAACACCCAATATTACGCTAACCCTAACATGAAACCTAACCCTAACCCTAACACTAACACTAAACCTATCCCTGACCTGAACACTAACCCTAAACCGAACCCTTACCATAACTCTAACCTTGACCCTAACTCTAACACTAACACTAACACTAAACCTAACACTAAACCTAAACCTAACCCTAATCCATACTCTAATCCTATCCCTAATAAGAAAACTAACCCTAACAGAAACCCTAACACTAAGCCTAAAACACACCCTAACCTAATCGTAACACTAACCCTAACCCTAACAATAACCCTAACACTAACCCTAACCTAAATCTTAACACTAAACCTAACCTTAAACCTCAACCTAAAGCTAACCCAAGCCCTAACCCTAACGCTAACACTAACCCTAACACTAAACCTAACACTAATTCTAAAACTTACCCTAACCATAACCCTAACCCTAATCCTAACGCTAACACTAACATTAATTCTAAATTTAACACTGACACTAACCCTAAAACTAACCCTAAACTAACCCGAATGCTACACTTAACCATAACCCTAACACTAACCTTAACCCGAACACAAACCCTGACGCAAACCATAACCGTAACCCAAACCCAACCTGAAACCTAACCATAAACCTATCCCTAATTCTAACACTATCCATAACCGTAACACTAACATTAACCCAAACACTAAAACTAAGCCTAACCCTAAACCTAAACCTAACACTAACACCCAACATTACCCTAATTCTAACACAAAACCTAACCCTAACCCTAACACTAACACTAAACTTATCCCTAACCTGAACACTAACCCTAAACCAAAACCTTACCACAACTCTAAACTTAACCCTAACCCTAACACTAACACTAACGCTAACACTAACACTGACACTAACACTAAACCTAACCCTAAACCTAAACCTAACCCTAATCCATACTGTAATCCTAACCCTAATATGAAAACTAACATTAATTGTAAACCTAAACCTAAGCCAAGCCCTAACCCTAACACTAAACCTAACACTAATTCTAAAACTTACCCTAAACATAACCTTTACCCTAATCCTAACGCTATCCCTAACATTAATTCTAAACCTAACACTGACACTAATCCTAACACTAACCCTAAACCTAACCCTAATCTTACACCTAACCATAACCCTAACACTAACCTTAACCCTAACACAAACCCTGACCCAAACCATAACCGTAACCCAAACCCAACCTGAAATGTAACCCTTACCGAACACTAACCCTAACCTTAACACTAACAATAAAACTAAAGCTAAAACTAACCCTAACCCTAACAATAAGCCTAAGCCTATCCCTAACCATAACGGTAACACTAACTCTAATCCTAACCCTAAAACTCACCCTAAACCCAACCCTAAACCTAACACTCTAACTAACACTAACCATAACACTAACACTAAACCTAACCCTAACAATAACGCTAAAACTAATACTAGCAGGAACCCTAACCTTTATCTTAACACTAATCCTAACCAAAACCTTATTACTAATAAAAATCCTAATCCTAACCCTAAAACTAATCCTAAACTTAATCTTTACCCTAATCATAACACTAAACCTAACCACAAACCTAACCCTAACTGTAACCCTAACCCTATGACTCCCCTAACCCTATCCCTAACCCTACACTTACTATAACCCTAAGACTAACCCAAATCCTAATCCTAACCATAAACCTAACACTAAAATTAATCCCAAACCTAACACTAACTCTGTCACCAAACCTAACCCTAATTCTAAACCTCACACTAAACCTAACCCTAATCTTTACAAGACCCTTAAACCTAATCCTAACCCTAACAGTTAACCTAACCCTAAACCTAACCTTAACCCTAACCTAACACTAACACTTACGCTAACCCTAAACATAAATATAAACTTAATATTAACCCTAACACTAAACTTTATCCTAACACTAACCCTATCCCTATCCCTAACAGTAACACTAACTATAAACCTAACATTAACCCCAACCGTAATATTAACCCTATTCCTAAGCCTAACACTAACCCTAAATCTATCCCTAACCCTAATACTATCCATAACCCTAATCCTACATTTAACCAAAACACTGAAACTAACCCTAAGCCTAAACCTAAACCTAACCCTAAAACTCACCATAACCCTAACCATAACACGAACCATTACCCTAACCCTAACACTAACCTAACCCTATCCTTAGCTGTAACACTAAACCTAAACCTAATCCTTAATATAACTCTAACCAAAACCCTAACCTAACACTAACCCTAACCCTAAACCAAACTTCAGCACTAAGAGTAACCCTAACCCTAACCCAAAAGGTAATACTAACTCTAAACTTCGACATAACCCTAAACATAATCCTTACACTAACCCTAAACCTAACATTTACCCTAATCCAAAAACTACTCCTAACTCTAACCAGAACACTAACGATAACACTAACCCTAACCCTAATTCTCACCCTAAACCTAAAACTAACACTAACCCTAAACCTAACCCTAACAGGAACCCTAACCATAGACAAAACCAAAACCCTAACATGAACCCTAACACGAACTCTAACCCTTAATCTAACCCAAACCCTAACACTAACCCTAACCCTAATCCTTACCCTAAAACTAAATGTAACCCTAAACCTAATCCTAACACTAACTCTAACCCTAAGGCTAACCCTAACCCTAACCGTAAACCTAAGGAAAAACCGATCTCAACTCATAACCCTGACCCTTATCTAAACCTAACCCTCACCCTTATCTAAACCTAACCCGAACCCTAACCCAAACACTAACCCTAATGATAACGTAAACCCTAACACTAACCCTCACTCTAACCCTAACACTATAATTATCACTAACTGTAACACTAAGCCTAACCCTAACCTAAGCCTAACATTAACTCTAACCTTAACCCTAACCCTAACACTGACAATTAACCTAACCCTAAACTTAATACGAATCCTAAACCTAAACCTAACTCGAAACCTAAAACTAACCCTATCACTAATCCTAAAACTAACGCTAACTCTAACCCTAAACCTAAACCTAAAACTTACACTAATTCTAACCCTAACCATAACATAAACCATAACCCTAACCCTAACCCTAATTCTAACCTTAAACCTAACCCTAACCCTTACCCTAACCCTAATTTAAAACCTAACCATAACACTAACCTGAATCCTAACACTAACCGTAACTTTAACCCTAATGCTAACTTTATCCGTAAACCTAACACTAAACCGAACCGCAATCTGAACTCTAACCCTAACACTAACGCTCACTCTAAGCAAAACACAAACCCACTAAACCTAACCTTAAATGTAAAGCTAAACCTAAACATAAACTTACCGTAACCCTAACCCTAATCTGAGCACTGACCCTTACCCTAACTTTAACACTTACCCTAAAACTAACCCTAACATTAACATTAACCCTAAAACTTTCCCTACCCCAACCCTAACACTAACCATAACGCTAACCCTAACACAAATTATAAACCTAACCCCAAATCTAACTCTAATTCTAACACGAACCCTAACTGTAACCCTTACCATAAACCTAACTGTAACCCCAACCCTAACCCTAATCCTAACACAAACCCTAATCCAAACCTAACCCTAAATATAACCCAACCCTAAAAACAACCCTTACCTAACCCTAACACTAATCCTAACACTAACCATAAAACTAACGCTAACACTAACCCTGATCCTAACACTAACCATAAGCCTAATACTAACTCTAACCGTAACACTAAACGTAACTCTTACCCTAACCAAATATAACCCTAAACCTATCCCTAAACCTAAGACTATACCTAATCCTAACCATAACCCTTACACTAACACTAAACCTAACACTAAACCTAAACCTAATAGTAACCCTATCCCTAACCCTAACACGAACCCTAAAACTAATCTTAAAACTAAGCCTAATTCTAACACTAATCCTAAACCTAATCCTAACCCTAATCATAACCCTAACACAAAACATAAACCGAACCCTAACCCTAATTTTCTCACTAACCCAACACTAACCCTGAACCTACAGTAACCCCAACCCTAAGACTAATCTAAACCCTAAAAAGAAAACCATAACCTTAACACTAACATTAATTTTTACCCTAACACTAAACCTGGCACTAACCCTAACTCTCAACCTAACCCAAACCCTAACCATAACACTAACCCTAATACAAACCCTAAACCTAATTTAAGCCTTGCCACAGTCTCTGGCTGGGCACAAATCACGAGTCTCCACACAGCTAGTAGATTCAAACAACAATTCTTTATTCCCAAACTCACACCAGCCGTCTACAAACACGTTCTGGGGGAATCCATGTTCTCTGCCCAAATCCACACCGCATGGGCTTCTGTCTCCCAAAATATACTGTCTGACCCTAAGCACTCAAGAGGAACTCAGCAGCAGGATACGCCCTATTCTAAAGGGGGAACACCCTAATCTCCTATTATGCTAAACTGCCCTATTCTAAAGGGGGAACACCCTAATCTCCTATTATGCTAAACTGCCCTATTCTAAAGGGGGAACACCCTAAACACGGATCCTGCCCTGGTCCTTGAGCAAGGTCACCTTTCAGAAGTCCTTCCACTAGACAGCATGGGAGTAAGCTGGCAAGGAATTTGTCATACCTACTTGGCTGATGGCTCCCAGCATCTCCCCCCTTCTGATTAATTAAACAACAAGTAATGTGGCTTAAGGACCGTGCCTGGTAGGTTATCCAGTTCAACATATGGCTCTTACCCGTCATTGGAAAACTGACCTTTAGGCGTCAGCCTCCTGTCTTAGGTTGATACCACTGCAACTGGATCATACCCGTCACTGACTACCGGTCCAGCATACAGCCATACTTGTGGATAGGTCTATGCACCAGTGGGGGGGTGAGGTTCTTTGCCTCACCTCTGTTGGCCCCCAAATTTGGCCTTGGTGCCAGTGGGGGAGTGAGGTTAATGTGGCTTAAGGACCGTGCCTGGTAGGTTGTTCAATTCAACATATGGTTCTTACCCGTCATTGGAAAACTGACCTTTAGGCAACTGACCTTTAGGCGTCAGCCTCCTGTCTTAGGTTGATACCACTGCAATTGGATCATACCCGTCACTGACTACCGGTCCAGCATAAGCCATTGGCCCCCAAATTTAGACCATCACTAGCAGAAGGGAGGAGGATACAGAAATGCCACGACACCAAGCCAATTGACAGTTCCTTTGGAAAAATTGCATCATTGGTGACACCATCAGCAAAGATCACTGGTGACACCATCAGCAAAGATATGCCAGCATTACCACAATTTGCTGCACTAAACGTAGTTACATAGTCCAGGCATGTTCTGTAAGCAGTTCAAAGGGGAGGAATCTATCAATCTGTCCGTCTCTTCCCAAAGTCCGTTTCCTCCCAAAGTAAGTTGACTCCTTGATTGAGCATACTTGTTGAGTTATATTCATTGGGATGAAGATAGGAATTCCGGCACTGATGCTAAAAAGACATTAACCTGAAAAGAATTATTAAATATAATGAAAAGGAAAGGTGAAAGTAAACAAACAGATCTGTTAACCTCCTTAAAAAACAATCCTTAACAGCTGTTTACCTGATTTAAATTAGTAAACAAGCAGATTTGTTAACCACCTTTAAAAACAATCCTTAACAGCTGTATACTTAATTTAAATTAAGCCATTTAAATCACGTGAATAAAAAAAATAATAATTTGGATCCATTTTCTCATGAGCGCTCCTCATATATGAAATATGGACATACGCACACACAGACATATAACACAAAACACAAATGTGCAAACAAACGTACAACACATAAGATAATAATAAAGGCCTTGTAGCTTTACCTAGGTGAAATCTTCATTGCAATGTTTAAAAACTCTATAGTCAAAAAATAAAACTGATCAGAAAAACATTAACCTAGGTTTGTATGAGCTCAAAAAATAAAAATAGAGCCTTATGATGTGGAAAAATGCAATAATAAAATAGATATTGAAAAAAAGCATCCTGGTTAATCACTGTCGCAGATGTAAGAATGGCCAAGCTGGAGTTCTGGATATCAGCTGTTATGGATTTGAGTCAAATCATCTTCTTTTCGATCTGTAGAAATCGTTTTGGTTAGTCTTTCTGGAATCCAAATCGGCTGCTGTTCTTCCTGTGGAAAAACAAAAAGAACCCGGACTCCAGAAAATCACTGGGTCAGGATCTTTCCATTGTCCTGTTAGAATGTCTTTCCAAAGAACTTTTGGCTTATGCACATTTTTTGGATACATATGCCTTTCCGCAGCACTAAGTCCTGATGAATCCAAATTTTAAAAGTTTAGAGTAAAAAGGGTTATTTTAAGTTTATCTTTGGGGGATATATACCCCTTTCCAATTTATAAGATTAACTAGGCTTTGAATGACGCAATCTTTTCTCCATCATGAAGGCATCTTAACCAACTTCAAATTAACCTTTTAAAGCCTTTTAATTATCATCTATACTGTACTTTTAAATGTACTTTTTCACCACCTACAGCTTCACTATTTTAAACGAGGCTTAGATTCTGTTTAAATCGCTTTCATGTTAGTTTACATGGCTGCCCTTCAACCAAAGGCCTTTTTTACTCCATTAAGAAGCTTTGTCTCAATCTGCCATGTACAAATACTTTTTTTCCCTTTCTCAAGCTTTTAAAGTAAGTTTAGTTTCCTCAAAATCTTTTAAAATGGCATTTTACAACTTTTTACTTTACCACACAGAGATTATCTCATCTAGAAACATTTTTTAACCTTTATATTAAAATATATTTTCACATCTTGAATCTTTTTATATCTCTTTTTTAACCGTTAACCCTTTTTATAAATTCACATTCTGAAATAACCCTTATAAAATTTCTGATTTAGACCAATTACTCCACTTTAATAAGATGAAAGACTTTCATGTTTTTTTTATGGTACTATAATACTGTAATTGAAACCCAACTGAAACTTCTAATACTCTTTGTATGTAAATTACACCTGATAGAATCTTAACTCTTAGTAACCTTGTTTTAGCAAAGACACAGACCAAAGCAATATTAAACATTTCCATTCACCAATTTATGAAAACACACATAATGATTAATATATTACCTTATGGAACTTAATAAGTAAAGAGTATTTGATTTCATATTTAGTGGTTGATATTTGAACATTGTAGTTTTGTAAATTAATCAGATGTCTGTAAAAACCAAGATCTTAGACAAGCGTAGTAAACAGAACTAACCATCACTTTCTTGTTGAAGAAAAATCCTTCTACAGGATACCATGATGGTCCCATTGATATATTTAATAACTTGTCTTTAAAAAGCCATGGGATACATTTTTGTATTGTATCAACATATGCCTTAACTGTTCTTGGTCTTACTGGGGTGCCTCCTTTCTCTAACAATTTCTCTTCCTCGGAGGTGAACAACTTCAAACTTTGAGTCAACCATTTTCCCCAGTTTGCCTGAGAAAGTTCTAGGAACAGGCAACTTGAAATAAAAACAAAATAAATCAAAACAAGAACATACTGTTTTTTGAAATGGTCACCCATGCTTTTACTCTCCTTCAGGGGCTGAACAATTTCACTTACCTTCTCTTCAGATGTTCTGCGTACGAGCCACCAAATGCCGCAGTCTCTGGCTGGGCACAAATCACGAGTCTCCACACAGCTAGTAGATTCAAACAACAATTCTTTATTCCCAAACTCACACCGGCCGTCTACAAACACGTTCTGGGGGAATCCACGTTCTCTGCCCAAATCCACACCGCATGGGCTTCTGTCTCCCAAAATATACTGTCTGACCCTAAGCACTCAAGAGGAACTCAGCAGCAGGATACGCCCTATTCTAAAGGGGGAACACCCTAATCTCCTATTATGCTAAACTGCCCTATTCTAAAGGGGGAACACCCTAATCTCCTATTATGCTAAACCGCCCTATTCTAAAGGGGGAACACCCTAAACACGGATCCTGCCCTGGTCCTTGAGCAAGGTCACCTTTCAGAAGTCCTTCCACTAGACAGCATGGGAGTAAGCTGGAAAGGAATTTGTCATACCTACTTGGCTGATGGCTCCCAGCAAAGCCTAACAAGAATCCTAAACCTTACCCTACCACTAACCCTAATTCTAACCCAAATTCTAACCCTAAACCTAAAATTAACCTTAACCCTAACCCTAACCATTACTCCAAACACTAAGTATAACACCAAACATAACCCTAACCCAAACCATACCACTAACTCTAAGCGTAACCCTTACACAAACCCTAACCCTAAACTTAAACCTAACACTAACTCTAACCTTAACCCTAACTTTAACCCTAACATTAACCCTAACTTTAACACTAAACTTAATCCTAAAACTAATCGTAAAATGAACATTAACCCTAACCCTATTATTAATACTAATCCTAACCCTAACCCTAACACTAACACTAACCCTAAACTTAATCCTAACCCTAACACTAACACTAAACCTAAATGTAACCCTAACAAGAAAACTATTTTTTAAAAAAAAAGAGAGTGAGAGAGGAAGAGAGAGAGAGAGATTTTTTTTTTAATTTTTATTTTTTATTTTTCGGGGAACACAACATCTTTGTATGTGGTGTTGAGGATCGAACCCTGGCCACACCCATACCAGGTGAGCACGCTATCACTTTAGCCACATCCCCAGCCCCAATAAAACTATACCAACCCTAAACATAACCATATCAATAACGAAACCTTAATCATAAACCTACACTAATCCTAACCCTAAAACTAACCAAAAACCTAAACCTAACCATAACCCTAACTCTAACACTAATTCTAACCCTAACACTAATCCTGTCCCTATCCCTAAACCTAACCTTAAACCTAACACTATACCTAACCCTTACCCTAACACTAACACTAAACCTAAACCCTACCCTAACTCTATCACTTATCCGAAACCTAACCCTAACACTTACACTAACCCTAACATGAATCCTTACCCTAACCATAATCCTAAGCGTAACTCTAACCCTATTCTTAAACCTAACAAAAACCAGAACCCTAACCCTAAACTAAACCTAACGCAAACCCTTACCTAACACTAACAGTAACTTTAATACTAACCCAAATCAAAACCATAACTCTATCACTAAATCTAAAACTAACCCTAATCCTAAATTTAACACTAACGCTAATCCTAACCCTAACCCTAACACTAACAATAACCCTAACTCTAACCCTAAATTTAACCCTAACAACTAACCCTAACTCTAATTCTAAAAACAAACCTAAGCCTAAACAGAACCTTAAATCTAACCATATACCTTACTCTAACACCAACATTATCTCCCTTTCCCTCCCACTTCATGACTCTGCTTAATGTTATCTTTTCCTCCTGCTCTTCCTCCCTGCTCTGTTCTTGGTTGCTCTCATTATATCAAAGAAGACAGTTGGCATTTGTTTTTTAGGGATTGGCTAGCTTCACTTAGCATAATCTGCTCTAGTGCCATCCATTTCCCTGCAAATTCCATGATTTTGTCATTTCTTATTGCTGTGTAGTACTCCATTGTGTATAAATGCCACATTTTTTTTATCCATTCATCTATTGAGGGGCATCGGGGTTGGTTCCACAGTCTAGCTATTGTGAATTTTGCTGCTATGAACATCGATGTGGCAGTATCCCTGTAGTACGCTCTTTTGAGGTCTTCAGGGAATTGTCCGAGAAGGGCAATAGCTGGGTCAAATGGTGGTTCCATTCCCAGCTTTCCCAGGAATCTCCATACTGCTTTCCATATTGGCCTCACCATTTTGCAGTCCCACCAGCAATGTATAAGAGTACCCTTTTCCCCACATTCTCGCCAGCACTTGTTATTGTTCGACTTCATAATGGCTGCCAATCTTACTGGAGTGAGATGGTATCTTAGGGTGGTTTTGATTTGCATTTCTCTGACTGCTAGAGATGGTGAGCATTTTTTCATGTACTTGTTGATTGATTGTATGTCCTCCTCTGAGAAGTGTCTGTTCAGGTCTTTGGCCCATTTGTTGATTGGGTTA
Source organism: Callospermophilus lateralis (assembly GCF_048772815.1). NCBI lineage: Eukaryota > Metazoa > Chordata > Mammalia > Rodentia > Sciuridae > Callospermophilus > Callospermophilus lateralis. The sequence continues at coordinate 42,923,944 of NC_135325.1, forward strand.
TTTGTTTTCTTATTGTTTAATTTTTTGAGTTCTTTGTATACTCTGGATATTAGGGCTCTATCTGAAGTGTGAGGAGTAAAAATTTGTTCCCATGATGTAGGCTCCCTATTTACCTCTCTTATTGTTTCTCTTGCTGAGAAAAAACTTTTTAGTTTAAGTAAGTCCCATTTGTTGATTCTTGTTTTTAACTCTTGTGCTATGGGTGTCCTATTAAGGAATTTGGAGCCCGACCCCACAATATGTAGATCGGAGCCAACCTTTTCATCTATCAGACGCATAGTCTCTGATTTGATATCAAGGTCCTTGATCCATTTTGAGTTAACTTTTGTGCATGGCGAGAGGAGGGGATTCAGTTTCATTTTATTGCATATGGATTTCCAGTTTTCCCAGCACCATTTGTTGAAGATGCTATCCTTCCTCCATTGCATGCTTTTAGCCCCTTTATCGAATATAAGATAGTTGTAATTTTGTGGATTGGTTTCTGTGTCCTCTATTCTATACCATTGGTCCACCCGCCTGTTTTGGTACCAGTACCATGCTGTTTTTTTTACTATTGCTTTGTAGTACAGTTTGAAATCTCGTATCGCTACACCTCCTGATTCACACTTCCTGCTTAGAATTGCTTTTGCTATTCTGGGTCTTTTATTTTTCCATATGAATTTCATGATTGCTTTATCTATTTCTACAAGAAATGCCGTTGGGATTTTGATTGGCATTGCATTGAACCTATAGAGAACTTTTGGTAATATTGCCATTTTGATGATGTTAGTTCTGCCTATCCATGAACAGGGTATATTTTTCCATCTTCTGAGATCTTCTTCTATTTCTCTCTTTAGGGTTCTGTAGTTTTCATTGTATAAAACTTTCACCTCTTTTGTTAGGTTGATTCCCAAGTATTTTATTTTTTTTGAGGATATTGTGAATGGGGTAGATGTCCTCATTTCCAGTTCAGAAGATTTGTCGCTGATATACAGGAATGCCTTTGATTTATGCGTGTTGATTTTATATCCAGCCACTTTGCTGAATTCATTTATTAGCTCAAGTAGTTTCTTTGTAGACCCTTTTGTGTCTTCTAGGTATAGGATCATATCATCCGCAAACAGTGATAATTTAAGTTCTTCTTTTCCTATTTTTATGCCTTTAATTTCTTTCATCTGTCTAATTGCTCTGGCCAGTGTTTCGAGAACTATATTGAATAGAAGTGGTGAGAGAGGGCATCCCTGTCTTGTTCCAGATTTTAGAGGGAATGCCTTCAGTTTTTTTCCATTTAGAATGATGCTAGCCTGAGGCTTAGCATATATAGCTTTTATAATTTTGAGGTAAGTTCCTGTTATCCCTAGTTTTTCTAATGTTTTGAACATAAAGGGATGCTGTACTTTGTCGAATGCTTTTTCTGCATCCCCCGAGATGATCATATGGTTCTTATCTTTAAGTCTATTGATGTGGTGAATAACGTTTATTGATTTCCGTATATTGAACCAGCCTTGCATCCCAGGGATGAATCCTACTTGATCATGGTGCACAATCTTTTTTATATGTTTTTGTATACGATTTGCCAGAATTTTATTGAGGATTTTTGCATCTAAATTCATTAGGGATATTGGTCTGTAGTTTTCTTTCTTTGAGGCGTCCTTCTCTGGTTTGGGAATCAGGGTGATATTGGCCTCATAGAATGAATTTGGGAGTTCTCCCTCTTTTTCTATCTCCTGAAATAGATTATGGAGTATTGGTATTAGTTCCTCTTTAAATGTTTTGTAAAACTCTGCTGTATATCCATCCGGTCCTGGGCTTTTCTTGGTTGGTAGTCTTTTGATGGCTTCTTCTATTTCCTCCCTTGATATTGATCTGTTTAGGTTGTTTATATCTTCCTGATTCAATCTGGGTAGTTCATATGTCTCAAGGAATTTATCTATGCCTTCACTATCTTCTATTTTATTAGAGTATAGGGTTTCAAAATAATTTCTAATTATCGTCTGTATTTCTGAATTGTCTGTTGTGATGTTGCCTTTTTCATCCCGTAAGCTAGTAATTTGGGTTCTTTCTCTTCTTCTCTTTGTTAGTGTGGCTAGTGGTCTATCAATCTTATTTAATTTTTCAAAGAACCAACTTTTAGTTTTGTCAATTTTTTCGATTGTTTCTTTTGTTTTGATTTCATTGATTTCTGCTCTAATTTTAATTATTTCTTGCCTTCTACTGTATTTGCTGCTGATTTGTTCTTCTTTTTCTAAGGCTTTGAGGTGTAGTATGAGGTCATTTATTTGTTGGCTTTTCCTTCTTTTAAGGAATGAACTCCATGAAATGAATTTTCCTCTTAGTACTGCTTTCATAGTGTCCCAAAGATTTCGATATGTTGTTTCTGAGTTTTCGTTTACCTCTAAGAATTTTTTAATTTCCTCTTTGATGTCTTCTGTAACCCTTTGTTCATTCAGTAGCAAAGGAGGGAAAGGGAGAGAAAAGGGAAATTGCTTGGAAATGGAAGGAGACCCTCATTGTTATACAAAATTACATATAAGAATTTGTGAGGGGAATGGGAAAAAAATAAGAAGAGAAATGAATTACAGTAGATGGGGTAGAGAGAGAAGATGGGAGGGGAGGGGAGGGGGGATAGTAGAGGATAGGAAAGGTAGCAGAATACAACAGTTACTATTATGGTATTATGTAAAAATGTGGATGTGTAACCGATGTGATTCTGAAATCTTTGTAATGTTTTGAATAAAAAAAAAATTAAAAATTAAAAAAAAATAAAAAAAAATAAAGGAAATGGCAAGGTGAAAAAAAAAGAATAATAAAAAAAAACTATAATTGTCAAACAAGAAGTAATAATGATGAATAAATGAAAAATTTGAGAACATTACCTTCTGAGGGTCAAGCTTGCCCAGAACTACCTGCATGAAATCATCATCTGAAATTATGATAGTCGTATCAGCACAGCCTTTTGCAGGGCCTTTGTATACTTTTCCAGATTCATTTTTCAGGTCAATTGCTGGGAAAAACAGGAAGAAACCAATGTGTATCACATTTTTCTTCACAAATGAGGGTATAAGTAGCTAGCCAAATGCAAACAATTTTTAGAGTTTCCAAGCTAATGTGGTACTTACTCTATCAATAGATTACATATTATCTGTCATTTAGAAAATCCTTTCTTAGATGCATTTTTTATGAACTAATGTAGAGTAAGATATTCTAAGGAATAAAAGTAGCTGGAGTATATGTAATTAAGGCCTTTAAGTTCAAATAGACTATGGTAAGAAATGGAGAAAACCTAAATTTCAGAATAGTTCCTAACTGCGGGGACTGTGGGACACAATCTAGTCACCTTTCAAGTACTTGAATTCTTTAAAGATTTCACATATGAATAGTAAAATAATAAAAATAGATTTTAAAAAAAAATAACACCAACATTAACCCTATTACTAACCCTAACAATAAACCTAAATTTAACCCTAACCCTAACCGTAAAACTAAACCTAAACCTAACCCTAACCCTAACAATAAACCTAACCCTAAACTTATCCCTAACCTTAACACTATCCCTAAATCTAACCCTAACATTAATCCTAACTCTCAACCTAAACCTAAACCTACCACGAACCCTAAACTTTACCCTACCACTGACCCTAACCCTATCCCAAATTCTAACCCTAGCCCTAACACTAAACCTAATCCTAACCCTAGCTATTACCCTAATAATAACCCTAACATCAACCGTAACCTTAACCCACACTGTAACCGTAACCCTAAACCTAACCCTTAAACAAACACTAACCTTAATATTAACCCTAACAATAACCCTAACCTTAAGCCTAACTTTAAACCTACGCTAACCCTAACCCTAAACCTACAACTAATGCTAACCCTTACCTAGCACTATCTGTAACCCTAACACTAACCATAATCAAAACCCCAAATCTATGACTAACCCAAAACCTAACCCTTACCCTAAACTTAACACTAATTCTAATCCTGACCCTAACCCTAACCCTAGCACTAACACTAACCCTAACATTAAAAATACCTCTAACTCTAACCCTAACACAAATCCTAACCCAAACCATAACCCTGACCCTAATATAACCCTGAATCTCACCCTTACCTAACCCTAACCACTAACCCAAACCCAAACACTAAACTTAACACTAACCGAACCCAACACTAACCCTAAACTTAAATCTAAACCTAACCCTAACCCTAACACAAACTCTAACAGTAACCCAACCCTGAACATAACACTTACTCTAACCCTAACCCTAACCCTAACACGAATCTTAACCCTAACCCTAACCCTTAAACTAACAATAAACCTAACCCTGACCCTAAAGCTAACTCTCAACCTAACAACAGCCGTAATGCTAACCCTAAACCTATAGCCTAAAGCTAACAATAACCCTAACTCTAACCCTAACCCTAACACTAACCCTAACCCAAACCCTAACACTAACATTAAAACTAAACCTAACCCTAAGCCTAAAACAAATCATACCCGTCATAATTCTAACACTAACCTAACCCTAATGCTAACCCTTACCTAACAATAACCTTAATTGTAACCTGAAAACTAACCCTAACACTAACTTTAACCCTAACCTTAACATGAACCCTAACTCTAACTATACCAATAAGCCTAAGCCTCACCTAAAAACTAACCCTAACCCTAATACTGAGACTAAACCTAAATTTAACCTTAATACTAACACTAACCCTAACCCTAATCGTATCCCTAACCCAAACGCTAATGCTAACCCTAAACCTAACCATAACCTAACCCTAACCCTAAAACTAAAAAGAAAACTAACACTAACACTAAACCAAACACTAATCCTAACCCTAATCCTAAACCAAACCATAACTCTAAACATAACCCTAACCCTAAACCTAAACTTAACACAAAACCTAAACCTTAACCTAAGATGAGCCCTAACCCTAACACCAAACCTAAAACAAACCCTAACTCTAACTCTACCACTAACCCTAACCCTAGCCCAAACCCTCACCTTAACCCTAACACTAAACCTAACGCTAACCTTAAACCTAAAACTAACCCAAACACCAACCCTAAACCTAACTGTAACCCTAACCCTCACCCTAAATCTAAAACTAATTCTAAAAATAACCCTAACCATAGCCCTAACCCTAACCCTTACACTAACACAAACCCTAACCCTAATCCTAAGACAAATCCTAACCCTAAACCTAATACTACCCTAACTCTAACCATAATGCTAACTCTAAAACTAACCCTAACCCTATCGAGAAACCTAACCCTAACCCTAAATCTTAATAAGACTATACCTAAACCTAAATTTAACCCTAAATCTAAACCTAAACCTAACCCTAACCCTAACTGGAACACTAACCCTAAACCAAAACCTAAGTCCAACATAATCCTAAATCTATCAATAACCTTAACACCTAACCCTATCACTAACACTAACACTAACCCTAAACCTAACCCTAACACGAACACTAACCTTAACTCTAACCCTATCTCTAAACCTAACCCTAATCAAACCCTAAACTTAACCCTAAAACTTAACCTAATGCTAACCCTAACCATAAAACTAACCCAAACACCAACCATAACCATAACCATAACCCTAACCTAACACAAACCCTAGCCATAACACTAACCCTAACTCTAACCCTAACCCTAATCCTAACCCTTACCCTAACCTTAAACCTAACCCTAACCCTAAACCTAAGCCTAACCCTAACCATTAACTAATCCTAACCCTAATCCTAAACCTAACAATAACCGTGAGACTAACCCTAATACTTACCTAATACGAACTGTAACCCTACTCATTCCACTAAACCAAAATTTAAACTAAAACCTAAACCTAAACCTAACACTAATCCTAAAGCTAACCCTAAATTTAACTCTAAAACTAACCCTAACACACTAACACTAAGTCTAATTCTAACCCTAACACAGACTGTATACCAAATCATAACCCTGACCCTAATCTAACCCTAACCCTCACACTTACTTGAACCTAACCCTAACACAAACACTAACTATAACCCAAACCCAAAACCTATCACTAACTTTAAACCTATCCCTAACCCTAACTTTAACCTAAACCTAACTCTAACACTAACCCTAACAATAAATCTAACCATAACCTAAACCTAACCCTCACTCTTACCCTAACCCTGAACCTTATGAAACACTAACCATAACCCTATCCCTAAACCTAAAGGTAACACAAACCAAAACCCTAACCCTAACACAAAACCTAATCCTAACCCTAAACCTAACTTAGCACTAACCTTAACCCTAAACATAACCCTAACATAAACCTATCCCTAACACGAACTGTATCCGTAACTTTAAAAATAAACTTAACCATAACTCTAACACAAAACCTAACCCTAAACTTAACACTACACTTTAACCCTAACTTTCGCACTAACTCTAACTCTAACCCTAACCCTAAAACAAACCCTAAGACAAACCATAACTCTCACCCTAACCTAACCCTAACATTAATCCTAACACCACCACTGACCCTAAACCAAAGCCTAACACGAAACCTAGACCTAACCATACCTCTAAGCCTAACTGTCACCCAAACCCTTATCCCAAACCTAAAACTAACACTAAAACAAATGCTAACAATAATTCTAACAGAAACCCTAACCCTAACCCTAACCCTAATCTTAAGCCTAACAATAACACTTACCCTAAACCTAAACCTAACCTTCAACCTAACCCTAACCCTAAACCTAATACTAACCCTAACCCCAACACTAACACTTAAACTAAACATAACTATAAACCTAAACCAAACACTACCGCTAACCTTGGAACTAAACCTAAACTTAAGCCTAACCCTAACATTAATCTAACACTAACTCTATACCTAAACCTAACCTAAAACTAACACTTACTTTAAACCTAACCCTAACACTAAAACTATACCTAAACTAACCCTAACCATGGTGCTACCCTAACACTAACTCTAACCCTATCACGAAACCTATCTATTATCCTAACCATAATACTATCCCTAAACCTAACTCTAATACTCACCAAGATACTAATCCTAACCATAAACCTAACCCTAACAGTAAACTAAGCCTACACAAAACCTACAACTAAAACTAATACTAACCCTAAACCAAACCCTAACATGAATCCTAATCCTAAACCTAACCCTAATCATAACATTTACCCTAACCGTAATCCTAACATAACCCTACACTAACCCTAAACCTAATCCTACCTCTCACACTAAACCTAACCAAAACCCTAAACCTAACATTAACGTTAACCCTAACCGTAACCTTAAACCTAACACTAAACCTAACCCTAAACCAAACACAAACCTTAACCCAAACCACCATCGTAAGCCTAACCTAACCATCATGCTAATTCTTACCTAAACCTAACACTAATTCCAACCCTAACAATAGCCCAAACACTAACATTAATAGTAACATTAACAAAAGCCATAACACTAACCATTTGAAGCCCAACCCTCGCCCAAACCCTAACCCTAACCCTAAGCCTAACCCTAAATCTAAACCTAAAGTTAACACTAAACCTAACCCTAATGCTAACCCTAATCCTAACCCTAAACCTAAGCATTACACCCACCCAAACCCTAAACCAACCACTAAGCTAACACTAACACAACACAAACCTTAAACTAAAACTAACCATAACCCTAACCCTAACACTAAATCTAACCGAAACCCTAACCCTAACCACAACACTTACCCTAAACCTAATACTAACCCTAACACAAATCTTAACCCTAAACCTAACCCTAAACCTAACATTAACCATAACACTAAACATAACTCTTACACTAAAACTATACTCTAGAACTAACAATCACCCAAACTCTTTACCTAACCTGTTATACTATCCCTAACCATATCCCTAACCTTAAATCTAACCTCAAAACTAACCCTAAACATAACACAAACGATAACCCAATGCATAACCCTAAACCTAATTATCCCTAATAGAAACCCTTACCTAACACTAACCCTAATTCTAACCCAAACAGTAATTTAACACTAACCCTAATGCTAACCGTAACACTAACCCTAACCATAACCCTAACCTTAACCTTAACCCTAACACTAACACTAAAACTAACCCTAACTTTAACACTGACACTAACACTCACCCTAACCCTAACCCTAAACCAAATGCTAACACTAAATCTGAACCTCACCATTACCATAACCCTAAACATAAAATGAACCCTAAACCTAAAACTAAACCTAACTCAAACACTAATGCTAACCCTAACCCTAACACTAACTGTACCACTAACCCTAATTCTAATTCTAACCCAAACACTAACCCAAAACTAACCCTAATCCTAAATCTAACAATACCATAAACCTAACCCTAACCCTAACACTTACTCTAAAACTAACCCTAAGCCTAACTATAACCCTAACACTAACCCTAAGCCTAACTATAAGCCTAACACTAACCCTAAACCTAACCCTAAACCTTACCCTAACTCTAACAGTAACCTTAAACCTAACACTAACCCTAACCCTATCCTTAACACAAAACCTAAGAATAACACAAAGTATAACCTGAACACTAACACTAATCCTAACACTAACCTTAAACCTACACCAAAATCTAAAACTAACCAGAATTATAACATTAACACTAACCCTAACACTAACCCTAAGCCTAAGAATAATCATAAAACTATCTGATCACTAAAACAAACACTAACTTTAATCCTAAACCTATCCCTAACACTAAAAATAAACCTAACCATAACACTAAACCTAACCCTAACCCTAACCCTAACAAAAACACAAAACCTAACCCTAACCCTAACCCGAAACATAATTCTAACCTTAACACTCACCTTAACCATAAACCTAAACCTAACCCTATCACTAACCCTAAAACTAACCCTACACCTAACACTAATGCTAAAGCTATCCTAACCCTATCCCTAACACTAACATTAACCGTAACCCTAACCGTATCACAAACCACAGCACTTTCCCTAAGCCTAAACCAAACACTAAACCTAACCATAAGTGTAAAACTAACCCTAACTCCTAAACAAACCTTAAACCTAACCAGAAACCTAGCCCTAACCCTAATCCTTACCTAACACTAAACCTAACCATAACTCTTTCCCCAACCCTAAACCTAACACTAACCCTAACCCTTACCTTAACCTTAACCCAAACCTAACCCTAAACGTAAACCTAACACAAACCCTAAGGCTAACCATAACCCTAACCTTAACATAAACCTAACACCTTACCTAACCCTGACCCTAATCCTAAACCTAACACTAACTATAACACTAACCTTAACCCTAACACGAACCATAACATTAACCATATCAATAACCGTAACCCTCACCCAAACCCTGTCCTCAACCCTAACACTAACACTAACCTAAAACTAACCCTAACACATACACAAACACGGATACTAAATTTGACCTTAACCCTAAACCAAACCATAACACTGAACCTAACCTAACTATTTCCCTAACCCTTACCTAACCCTAAAACTAACCCTAACCCAAACACTAACACTAAACCTGAACCTATCCCTAACACTAACCCTAACCCTAATCATAATCCTAAACCTAACACTAAACCAAACACTAACTGTAAACATAACCCTAACATTAACCTTAAGAGTTACCCTGACCCTAGACTGACTGATAACCCTAAGACAAACTGTAACCCAATCCCTAAACCTAAGCCTAACACTAAACCTATCCCAAACTCTGAACCTAATCGTAAACCTAACCCTAAACCTAAAGCTAAACCAAAATCTCACTCTGACCATAACCATAATTATAAATGTAACACTTACCCTAAACCTATCTCTAACCCTAAACCTAACCCTAAACCTAAAGCTAAACCTAAACCTCACTCTAACCATAACCATAATTCTAAATGTAACACTTACCCTAAACCTAACTCTAACCCTAAACCTAACCCTAAATCTAACCCTAACCTTAAATCTTACCCTAAACCTAACTCTAACCCTAAACCTGTACCTAACTCTAACCCTAATACAAACACTAACCATAACCCTAACCCTAAACCTAACACTAACCCTAAAACTAATCCTAAACCTAAACATAGCACTAACCCTAACCCTAACCCCAAAACGAAACCTAACACTAACAATAACCCTAAACCTCACCTTAACAGTAATACAAACACTAACCCTAATCCTAACAATAACCCTAACACTTACCCTAAACCTAACCCTAAGGCTAACACTAACCCTAATCCTAACACAAACATGAAACCGAACCCTAAACCTAACACTAATCTTACACCTAAATCTAACATTATCCCTAAATTTAATCCTAAACCTAACCCAAACCCTAACCCTAAACCCAACCCTACACCTAAAACTAATTGTAACCCTAACCCCAAATCTAACAATAAACCTAAATCTAATGCTAACATTAACACTTACCCTAACCAGAACACTAACCCTATCAAGAACACTAACCATATCACTACTCCTAAACCTAACCCTAACCCTAATACTAAACATAACCCTAATTTTATACCTAGCCGTATCACTAACTCTAACCCTACACCTAACACTAATCCTAACCCTAATCCTAACAGTTACCCTAACCCTAACACTAACACATTCCCTAACCCTAACCTTAACACAAAGCCTAACCTTAAACCTAACACTAACTCTAACACAGACCTGAACCCTAACCCTAATTCTTTCAGTAACCCAAACCCTAAATCTAACCCTAACCCTAATACTAACACGAATCCAAATCCTAACCCTAACCCAAAAACTAACCCTAACCCTAATCTTTACTTAATCCTAACACTAAACTTAAACCTAACCCTAAACCTAATACTAAACATAATCCTAACCCTAAAACAAACACGAACCCTATCCATAACCCTAACCCTAAACCTCACCATAAACCTAAACTTAACCTAAACTTACCCTAACACTAACCATAAACCTAACTTTAACCCTAAAGAAAACACTAATTTTAAAGCAAGGCTTAACCCTAACGGTAACACTAACGCTTACTGTAACTCTAAACCTAACCCTAACCCTAACACTAACCCTAACCCTAAACCAAACCTAATCCTATCACTAACACTAACCCTAATGCTACATCTAACAGTAACACTAACCCTAAACCTAACCCTAATCCTTACCATTACCCTAACACTAAACCTCACACTAACCCTAACACAAAAAAACTTTAACCCTAACACAAACCATAACCTTAACACTAACATTAAACTTTTCACTAACTTTAAACCTACAACTAACTCTAAAACTAATCATAACCATAACCCTAACCCTAACACTAACCATAAACCTTAGCCTAACACTAACATTTACACTAACAATAACCCTAACCCTAAACCTAACCCTAATGCTAACCCTAACCATAACACTAACCCTAACTCTAACCCTAACACTACACCTAAACCTATCCCTAACCCTAAAATCATTCCTAAACCTAATCCTAATCTTAAACTTAACCTTAACACTTACCCTAAACCTAACCCCATCCCTAACACTAACCTAAACACCAACAATAACCATAATCCTTACTGGAACCCTAATCCTAAAACTAAACTTAACCCTAAAGCTAACACAAACACTAACCCAAACTCTAACCCAAACACTAAACCTAACCCTAACCCTTACTTTAACACTAACACAAACACTAACCCTAATGCTAAACCTAACACTTACCTTAACCCTACCCCTAACATTAACCATAACCCTAACACTAACACTTACCCTAAACCTTACCCTAAACCCAATCCTAACCTGAACTAACCCTACCACTAACCATAAGCCTAATTCTATCCGTAATCCAAACACTAATTTTAAACCTAAGCTTAACCCTAACCGTAACACTAACTCTAACTGTAGCCCTAATTCCAAACCTAACCCTAACCAAAAACTAACCCTAACCCTAACCCTTACCCTAAACGTAACACTAAACTAAACCTAATCCTAACACTAACACTAACATTAATGCTAAATCTAACCCTTACCCAAAACCTAACCCTAAACCTAATCATAACATTAACCCTAACCCTATCACTAATCCTAACCACAACCCTACCCCAACCCTAACCCTAACACTTACACTAATCATAAGCCTAATCCTAACTGGACAATAACCTTAACCCTAATCAAACACTAAAATTTACCCAAACCCTATCCCTAACACTAACCAAAAACCTAACACTAAGTTAACACTAACACTAACTAACCCTAACCTTAACTCAAACACTAAACCTAACCCTAACCAAAACTCTAAATGTAACACTAACCATAACCCTAACTCTAACACTAACATGACTTCGAACCCTAAACCTAACAATAACTGTAACTGTAACCCTAAACAAATCCGTAACAAAACCCTAAACCTAACCCAAAACCTAAACCAAGAACTAACACAAACCCTAATCCAAATCCTAATATGAACCGTAACCCTAACCATAGCCCTAATTAAACACAATCCCTAACACTAATCTTAACACTAATCCTAAACCTAACCCTAATCCTAACACTAAACTTAACCCCAACCCTATGCCTAACCATAACCTTACCATAACCTTCAACCTAACTCTAACCCTAATCCTAACCTTTATTATAACCCTAAATATAACCCTAACCGTAACTCATACACAAACCTTTACCCTAAAACTAAACCTAACACTAAATTAAACACGAACCCTAACAGTAATCCTAACCCTAAGCCTAACCCTATCACTAACACTAAATCTAACCCTAACCCTAAACCTAAACCTAAATTTTACCCTAACCGTAACCCTAAACCTAACCTTAACACTAAGCCTAAACCTAATCCTAACACAAACCCTAACCCTAAAATTAACCTTAACACAAACACTAACCCTAACTTTAACTTTAACCTTAATCCTAACCATAAAACTAACCCTAACAATATCCCTAAAACTAACCCTTACCTGACAGCTACCCATAATCCTAACACTAATCCTAACACTAACCCTAAACCTAAGTATAACCCTAACTCTAACTCTAACACTAACCCTAACCCTAAACATAAAGCTATCAATAACCCTAACCTTAAATGTAACATGAACCCTAAACCTAATCTTAACCCTAACCAAGCCCTAACCCTAAACACAACCCTAACACTAACACTAAACCTAAACTTACCCGATCCCTAACACTAACATTAACTCTGCCCTAACCCTTACTTAACCCTAATCCTAACCCTAACACAAATCCTTACCGTAACCATCACCATAAACAAAATCCTAACTGTAACCCTAACACAAATGTTAACCATAACCCTAATGGTTAACATTAATCCTAACCCTAACCCTAACAATAACCCTAACACTAACCCTAAACTAACCATAAACTTAAACCTAACCCTAACACTAACCCTAACCCTAACCCTAACCCTAAACCTAACACTAACCTAACCTAAACCTAACCCAAACACTAACCCTCAACCTGCATCTAACACAAACCGCAAGCCTATCCCTAACCCTAATGCTGGGAGCCATCAGCCAAGTAGGTATGACAATTTCCTTGCCAGCGTACCCCCATGTTTCTTTAGTGGAAGGACTCATGGAAATAGGACATTTTGCAGGACATTGCATGTAAGGTGACCTTGCTCAAGGACCAGGGCGGATCAGTGTTTAGGGTGTTCCCCCTTTAGAATAGGGTGGTTTAGCATAATAGGAGATTAGGGTGTTCCCCTTTTAGAATAGGGCGTATCCTGCTGCTGAGTTCCTCTTGAGTTCTTAGGGTCAGACAGTATATTTTGGGAGACAGAAGCACAGGAGTAGTGGATTTGGGCAGAGAGTGGATTTGAGCAGAGTGTGGATTTTGGGCAGAGAACGTGGATTTCCCCAGAACGTGTTTGTAGACGGCCGGTGTGAGTTCGGGAATAAAGAATTGCTGTTTGAATCTACAAGCTGTGTGGAGACTCGTGATTTGTGCCCAGCCAGAGACTGTGGCACCCTAACACTATCCTTGACCCTAACCCTAAATTTAACTCTAACACTAACCCTAACCCTCAACCTAAAGCTAAACCTAACCCTAAAATTAACACTAACCCTAAACCAAACACTAACCCTAAACCTAAACAAATACCTAACACTAAAAGTTACACTAACATTAACCCTAACACTAACCCTAAAAGTAACACTAACCCTAACGTAACCCTAACTTTAACCGTAACCCTGACCCTAACACAAACCCTAAAACAAACCATAACCCTAACCCTAACCTAAACCAAACCCTAACCCTTACCTTACCGTAACCTTAAAACTAAACCTAAACCTAACACTCAACTTAACCCTTACCATAACACAAACCATAACCCTAACTTTAACTCTAACCTAAACCTAACCATAACACTAACCCTTACACTAAACAAAATCCTAACCCTAACCCTCATCCTCACACTAACCCTAACCCTAACCATAAAACTAACCTACCGCTAAAACTAACCCTAAACCTACACCTAACATGAACCATAAACTTTAAAACTATCCTTCATCATTACACTAACTAACGTTAACCCTAACACTAATGCAAAACCTAAATCAAATTCTAACTTAACGTATCCCTAAGCATAACCCTAAACCCGAGCCTAACCCTCACCCTAAAGCTAACCCTAAACCTAACACTAACCCTAAACCTTATTCTACCTTAACCCAAATCCTAAACCTAACCAAAACCCTAACCCTAAACCTAATCCTAACACTGCTCCTAACCCTAAACCTAACACTAATGTAACATTAACCCTAACCCTAATCTTTACACTAACCCTAACACTATACCTAATCCTAACCCTAACACTAACTCTAATCTTAACACTAACCCTATCCTTATCACTTACCCTAAACCTAACCATAACCCTAAACCTAACCCTACCACAAACCCTAACCCTAACACTAACCCTAATGCTAACAATAATCCTAAAACTAACCCCAATCTTAACACTAACCTTAATGCTAACTCTAAACCTAACTCAAACTCTAACCCTAAACTTAACCCTAACCCTAACCCAAACCCTAACACTAAATGCAATCCTATCACAAACCCTAACCCTAACCCTAACTATAACCTTAATCCTAACTGGACCTCACACTAACCCTAAACTAACACTAAACTTAACCAAAACCCTATTCCTAACACTAACCCAAACCCTAACCCTAACCCTAACTCTAACCATACCCTAACCCTAACCCTAATTCTTACACTCACCCTAACCATAAACCTAACCATAATATTAAACCTAAAACTATCCCTAACCTTAACGCTAACCCTAATCCTAACCTTAACCCCCACATTAACACTAAACCTAACCCTAAACCTAACACTAACCCTAACACTACCTGTAACTCTAACCCTAACCCTAACCCGATTCCTAAACCTAACCCTCAACCTAAATCTTACCCTAAATGTAACCTTGTCCCTAACACTCACGCTAACCCTAACCATAACTCTGTCCCTAACCCTAAACCTAACACTAACCCTAACACTACCCCTAACCCTAAAACTAATACTAAACCAAAACCTAACTCTAACATTAACTCAAACACTAAACCTAATCATAACCCTTACTCTAACTGTAACAGTAACGCTAACAATAACCCTATCTCTAACACTAACATGACTCCTACCCTAACCCTAACACTAATTCTAACTGTAAACCTAAATCTATCCTTAACCCTAACCCTAACCCTAACCCTAACCCTAAACCTAAAACTAACACAAAACCTAACCCTAACCCTAAAATGAACCATAACCTTAACACTAACCCTTATTTAGCCCAAATGCCAACCCTAATTTTAACACTAATTCTAACCCTAACCCTAACCCTAAACCTATCCCTATCCCTAACCTTACCCTAACTCTCAACCTAACCCTAACCCTAATCCTAACCTTTATTATAACCCTAAATATAACACTAAAATTAACCCCTACACAAACCCTAACCCTAACCCTAAACCTAAACCTAACACTAAACTTAAACCTAACCCTAACCCTAACACTATCCCAAAACATATCACTAACACTAAATATAACCCTAACCCTAACCCCAAACATAAATTTTATCCTAACTGTAACATTTACCCTAACCCTAAAACTAATCCTAAGTATAATTTAAACATAAACCCGAACCCAAATCCTAACAGTAAAATTAACCCTCTCACAAACACTAACCCTAACTTTAACCCTAACCCTAATCCTAACCCTAAACCTAACCCTAACAATATCCCTAAACCTAACCCTAACCCTAAAGCTAACCGAAACCCTAACCCTAATCCTAATACTAACCCTAAACCTAAGTATTACCCTAACTCTAAACCTAACACTAACCCTAACCCTAACCCTATATCTAAAGCTATCACTAACCCTAACCTTAACGCTACAATGAACTTTAAACATAAACGTAACCCTAATGTAACTCTAACCCTAAACAGAACCCTAACACTAACCCTAATCCTAAACCTTACCCTATCCCTAACACTGAACTTAACCCTAACCTAACCGAAACCTAACCCTAACCTTAAACCTAACACAAATCCTAACTGTAACCATAACTTAAACATCATACTAACCATAACCCTAAAAGAAATCCTAAACCTAACCCTAACAGAATTCCTAAACCTAACCCTAACACTAACCCTAAATGTAACCCTAACAAGAACCCTAACCCTAACACTAACCTAACCATGAACCTAACCCTAACTGTAACCGTAAATGAACCTTAACCAAACCATAATCTTAAACCTAAACCTACCTCTAACAGAAACCCTAAAACTATTCCTAACCCTAATACTACCCATAACCCTAACCCTAAATTTACCTCTAACAATAACTCTAATTCTAACACTAAACCTAACCCTAGCCCTAACCCTAACACTAACTCTAAACCTAACCC